>NC_058403.1:133572739-133635219 GCF_002201575.2 Neomonachus schauinslandi
TCTTTCTTTCTTTCTTTCTTTCTTTCTTTCTTTCTTTCTTTCTTTCTTTCTTTTCTTTTCTTTTCTTTTCTTACTGTATTGCACAGGTTGGGACTGCTGATAAAATCTTGAATCAGAATGATAAGATTAGACATCTTTGTTCTCAATCTTAGAGAACATTTCTTTCACCATTATTTAGGATATTAGCTGTAGGCCTTGTATGTGCCTTTTTTTTTTTTTTTAGGTTGATGATGTTTCATTTCATTCCTAGTTTATTGACAGTTTTTATCAGGAATTTTGTGAATTTTGTGTACTACTTTTTCTGCACCTATTAAGATGATTACTCTCCTTATTCTCTTTACTCCCTAATATGTTAATATGGTGAATTATATGGATTAATTTTTATGTGTTAAATCTCATCATATTTAAGGGATAAACTATATTTGGATGTGACCTATTAACCCTTTTATGTATTGCTAGATTCAATGTCTAACATTTTGTCAAAGAATTTCTTGTCTATGTTCAGGATTGATATTTGTGTGTAATTTTCTTACTATATCTTTGTAAGTTTTTGTGCAGAATATATCTAGGATCTTAAAATGAATTAGATCGTGCCTTCTTATCCTCTGTTTTCTGTAAGAGTTGGTATGGAGTTGGCATTATTTATTTTTTAAATATGTGTTAGAAGCCCTGGGCCAGGAATTTTCCTTGTGTGTTTTATAATCTTTTTAATATCTGTAGGATCTGGGTTGATAACTTTTTCTTTCATTCTTCTTTTTCTAGATTCTTAAGTTAAAAATTTATATTGATTTGAGATCTTCTTCTCAACAAAATTGTTTAATGATACCATTTTCTTTCTAAAAACTGCCTTAGCTGAATCTCACATTTTGTTTTATTTTCATTTAGTTCAATTTTTGCCTAATTTTCTTTGTAATTTTGTCTTTGTTTCATAGGTTATTTAAAAGTTTCTAGGTTAATTTCAAAATACTTGGCAATTTTCCAGTTATCTTTTCAATTTTTTTCCTAGCTTAATTCTATTTTGGTTATAGAATACGTTTTTTATTGTTTCAGTCCTCTTGAGTTGATTAAGACTTCTTTTATAGCCCTCAACATGTATGGTTTATCTGGGTGATGGTTCCATGTGCATGAAAAGAATGTGCAGTCTGCTGTTGCTGGGGATGTTCCATACAGGAAAATTAGGTCAAATTTAATGGAAATGTTTACTTCTTCTATATCCTTATTGAATTTCTATATACTTTTTTCCTATGAATTACTGAGAAGAGTATTGAAATGTTCAACTCTGTTTTCCAGTTTCTCTATTTCTCCTTTCACTTCTATTGTTTTTGTTTTTTTCTCTTTATTTACCTTGAAACTCTATTATTAGGTACATGCAAATTTAAGGGTTGTTATATCCTCTTGATTAATCACTCATCTTATAAAATTTTTCATTTTAATCCTGGTAATGTGCCTGTTCTGAAGTCTTTTGGTTAATATTAATATTGACAGCTCTCATCTTTTTTTTCATCTTTTTTTGATTTGTGTTTTCATGGTCTGTATTTTTTGTTATTTTACTTTTAAACTTTTTGTGTCTATATTTAAAGCAGTCTTTTTTTTAAGTTTTTTTTTTTTTTTTTGAGAGAGAGAGAGGTGTGTATGTGTGCATACAAGAATGGGGAGGAACAAAGTGAGAGAGAATCTCTAGCACACTCTGCAATGAGCATGGAGCCCCACATGGGGCTGGATTTCTTGACCCTGAGATCATGACCTGAGCCAAAAATCAAGAGTCAGAGGCTTAACACCCAGGCACCCCCAAAGCAGGCTTCTTATAGACAGCATAGTTAGATCTTTTTGTTTTTAATTCTGATAATCTTTGCCTTTTAATTAGAATGTTTATTTTATTTTATTTTTTAAAAAGATTTTATTTACTTATTTGAGAGAGAGCATGAGAGAGAGAGAGAGCGAGAGCATGAGCGGGGGGCGGGGGAAGGATAGAGGGAGAAGCAGACTCCTACCAAGCAGGGAGCCTGATGTGGGACTCAATCATAGGACCCTGGGATCATGACCTGAGCCGAAGGCAGATGCGTAACCAACTGAGCCACCCAGGCGCCCCTAATTGGAATGTTTAAACCTCTTATATTAAATGCAATTATTGACATTGCTGGGTTTAAATATTATATGTTGCTCTTTTTATATCTGTGTATCCATATAGGTTTGTTTCACCATTCTTTTTTGATATTCTTTTATTCTACTTATTTACACTATTGGTTTAGGAGTTACATATCCTTTTTTAATTTTTTAAAAAGATTTTATTTATTTATTTGAGAGAGAGACAGTGTGTGTGTGCACAAGCAGGGGGAGTGGCAGGCTGAGGGAGAAGCAGGCTCCTGGATGAGCAGGGAGCCCAATACAGGACTAGATCCCAGGACCCCGGGATTGAGCCCCGCATTGGGTTTCATGCTCGGCCGGAGGCCTGCTTCTCCCTCTCCCACTCCCCCTGCTTGTGTTCCTTCTCTCACTGTGTCTCTGTCAAATAAATAAAACTTTGAAAAAAACTGAGAAGATATATAAGTTCTATCTTTCCAAACTTTAATGATTTCCTGCAATTTTTATTTGTGTAGATCCAGATTTCCATTTGATACATTTTCCTTGAAAGACTTTATTTTTTATTTATTTTTTTAGTTTTTATTTAAATTCTAGTTGGGTAACATACAGTATTATATTAGTTTCAGGTATACAATATAGTGATTCAATACTTGCATATATCACACGGTGCTCAGTACAACAAGCGTACTCTTTAATCCCCATCAGCTATTTAACCCATCCCTAAACCCACCTCTTTTCTGGTAATCAGCAGTTTGTTCTCTAGTGTTATGAGTTTTTTTCTTGGTTTGCCGTTCTTTTTTCCCTTTGCTCGTTTTTTTGTTTCTTAAATTTCACACGAGTGAAATCATATGGTACTTGTCTTTCTCTGACTATCTTATTTCACTCAGCTTAATTCTCTCTAGCTCCATACATGTCTTTGCAAAATGGCAAGATTTCATTCTTCTTTATGTCTGAGTAATATTCCATTGTATATATACACCAAACTTTCCTTGTCCATTCATCATTTGATGGACACTTGGGCTGTTTTCATAATTTGGCTATTGTAGATAGTGATACTATGTTGGAGTGCATGTATCCCTTTGAATCAGTATTTTCATATTCCTTGGGTAAATACCTAGTAGTGTGATTCCTGGATCATAGGGTAGTTCTATTTTTTACATTTTGAGGAACCTCCAAAACTGTTTTCCAGAGTGGCTGCACCAGTTTGAATTCCCACCAACAGTGCAAGAGGGTTGTCCTTTCTCCTCATCCTTGCTGACACCTGTTGTTTCTTGTGTTGTTGATTTTAGCCATCCAAATAGGTGTGAGTTGATAACTCATTGTAGTTTTGATTTACATTTCCTTGGTGATAATTGATGTTGAGCATCTTTTCATGTGTCTGTTGGCCATTTGTATGTCTTCTTAGGAAAAATGTCTATTCATGTCTTCCCATTTTTTAATTGGACTGTTGTTTTTTGGGAGTTATAAGTTCTTTATATATTTTGGATACTAACCCTTCATCAGATATGTCATTGGGGAATGTCTTCTCCCATTCTGTAGATTGCCTTTAATTTTGTTAATGGTTTCCTTTATTTGTGCAGAAGCTTTTCATTTTGATGTAGTCCAATAGTTTATGTTTGCTTTTGTTTCCCTTGCCTCAGGAGACATAGCTAGAAAGAAGTTACTGTGGCCGATGTCAAAGAAGTTACTGCTTGTGTTCTCTGTAGGATTTTTATGGTTTCAGGGCTCACATTTAGGTCTTTAATCCATTTTGAAGTTTTTTTTTTTTTTTGTGCATGGTGTAAGAAAATGGTTCCATTTCATTCTTTTGCATGTTGCTGTCTACTTTTCCCAGCACCATTTATTGAAGAGACGGTGTTTTTCACATTGGATATTCTTTCCTGCTTTGTCAGAGATTAATTGACCATATAATTGCAGGTTAATTTCTGAGTTTTCTACACTGTTCCATTGATCTATGTGTCTGTTTTTATGCCAGTTCCATACTGTTTTGATTACTATACCTTTGTAATATAATTGAAGTGTGGAACTGTGATGCCTTTGGCTTTGTTTTTCATTTCCAAGATTGCTTCGACTATTCAGGGTCTGTTGTGGCTCCATCTAAATTTTACGATTGTTCTAGCTCAGTGAAAAATGCTGTTGGTATTTTGATAGGGATTGCATTAAATCTGTAGATTGCTTTAGGTGGTATAGATGTTTTAATGTTATTTATTCTTCCAATCCATGAGCATGGAATGTCTTTCCATTTCTCTGTGTTGTCTTCAATTTCTTTCATCAGTGTTTTATAGTATTCAGAGTATAGTTTTTTTTACTCCTTTGGTTAGGTTTATTCCTAGGTATTTTAGTGTTTTTGGTGCAATTGTAAATGGGATTGATTCCTTAATTTCTCTTTCTACTGCTTCGTTATTGGTATATAGAAATGCAACACATTTCTGTAAGATGATTTTGCATCCTGTGACTTATTAAATGCATTTATTCTAGCAGTTTTTTAGTGGACTCTTCAAGGTTTTTTTATATATAATATCATGCCATCTGCAAATAGTGAAAGTTTTGCCCTTCTTGCTGACTTTATTTCTTTTCTTTTTTTTTTAAAGATTTCATTTATTTATTTGACAGAGAGAGAGCACAAGCAGAGGGAGAAGCAGGAAGAGGGAGAGAAGTTCCTGCTGAGCAGGGAACCCAATGCAGGACTCGACTCCAGGACCCTGGAGTCATGACCTGAGCCAAAGGCAGCTGCTTGACTGACTGAGCCACCCAGGTGTCCCTGATTTTATTTCTTTTTGTTGTCTGATTGCTGTGGCTAGGACATTCAGTACTATGTTTAATAAATGTGGTGAGAGTAGACATCCTTATCTTGTTCCTAACCATCATGGAAAAGCTCTCAGTTTTTCCCCATTGAGGATGATATTAGCTGTTCTAAGCAGTTCTCTTTTTTTTGTGGTGTCTTTATCTGGTTTTGTTATCAGGGTAATGCTAGCAATGAATTTGGAAGTTTTCCTTCCTTTACTATTTCTTGGAATAGATTGAGAAGAATAGGTATTAACTCTTCTTTAAATGTTTGGTAGATTTCACCTGTGAAGCCACCTGGTCTTTGACTTTTGTTTGTTGGGAGTTTTAAGATTACTGATTCAATTTTTTTGCTGGTTATAAATCTGTTCCATTTTTTAATCTCTTCCTGTTTAAGTTTTGTTAATTTATATGTTTCTAGGAATTTATCCATTTCTTCTAGGTTTGTCCAATTTGTTGGCATACAGCTTTTATAATATTTTCTTATAATTGTATTTCTTTGGTAATGATTTTATTTCTCCTCTCTCATTTATGATTTTATTTTTTTGGGTACTTTCTCTTTTCTTTTTGATAAGTCTGGCTATTTTATTAATTTTTTCAAAGAATGAGCTTTTGGCTTCATTGATCTGTTCTTTGGGGTTTTTTGTTTGTTTGTTTTGTTTTGTTTTAGTTTCTATATCATTTATTTCTGATCTAATCTTTATTATTCCCTTCCCTTTGATGGCTTTAGGCTTCATTTGTTGTTCTTTCTCTAGCTCCTTTAGGTGTAAGGTAGCTTGTGTATTTGAGATTTTTCTTGCTACTTGGGGTAGGCCTGTATTGCTATATACTACTTGCTTAGGGCCACTTTTGCTGCATCCCAAAGGTTTTGGACAACATGTTTTCATTTTCATTTGTTTCCGTGTACATTTTAAAATTTCTTCTTTGATTTCCTGGTTGACTCATTCATTGTTCTATAGCATGTTGTTTAACTTCCATGTATTTGAGGTCTTTCCAGAATTTTCTTGTGGTTGACTTCTAGTTTCATAGCATTGTGGTCAGAAAAGGTGCGTGGTATGACTTCGATATTCTTGAATGTGTTGAGGTCTATTTGTGGCCTAATATGTGATCTATTCTGGAGAATGTTCCATGTGCATTTGAAAAGAATGTGTACTCTAATATTTTAGGATGGAATATTCTGGATATTTCTGTTAAGTCCATCTGGTCCAGTGTTTCATTCAAAGCCATTGTTTCCTTGTTGATTTTCTGTTTAGATGATCTGTCCATCAATGTAAGCAGGGTGTTAAAGTCCCCTAGTATTATTGTATTATTATTGATTAGATCCTTTATGTTTGTTACTGTTTTATGTGTTTGGGTGCTCCCATGTTGAGTGCATAAATATTTACAATTATTGTATCTTCTTGTTGGATAATCCTCTTTGTGACTGTACAGTGTCCTTGTTTGTCTCTTGTTACCATCTTTGTTTTAAAGTCTAGTTTGTTCTATAGAAGTATCACTACTCTGGCTTTCTTTAGACATCCATTTGCATGATAAATGTTTCTCCATCATTTCACTTTCAATCTATAGGTGTCTTTAGGTCTAAAATGAGTCTTTTGTAGTCAGCATATAGATGGGTCTTGTTTTCTATCCAACCTGTCAGCTTATGCCTTTTGGGTGGAGTGTTTAGTCTATTTAATACATTCAAAGTAGTTATTTATACATATGTATTTTTTGCCATTTTATTACTTGTTTTGTGGTTGTTTCTAGAGATTTTCTGATCCTTTCTTGTCTTTCTGTCTTTCACATTTTGCTGGTTTTCTTTAATGATATATTTGGATCTATTTCTCTTTATTCTTTGCATATTTATTAGTGATTTTTATATATGGTTACCATTAGGTTTATATATAACCTCTTCTGCATATAGCAGTCTATATTAACTTGATGGTCATTTAAGTTTGAACCTATTCTTTTCTTCTCTCCTCTGCACATTTAGGTATATGTTATTGTATTTTATATCCTTTTTTTTTTGTGTATGAGTTACTTGACTGATTTTTCACAGAAATACTAATTTTAATGCTTTTGTGTTTCCTACCTTTATACTGTCACTTTTGGTCTCTCCATTCAAAAGATTCCCTTTAATATTTCTTTCAGGGTTGGTTTAGTGATCATGAACTCCTTTAGTTTTTGTTTGGGAAGCTCTTTTTCTCTCCTTCTATTCTGAATGATAGTCTTGCTGGATAGAATATTCTTGCCTGCAGATTTTTCTATTTCAGCACTTTGAAAGTATCATGCCACTTTCTTCTGGCTTGCAGTTTCTGTTGAAAAATCTCTTCCTAGCCTTTTGAGATTTCCCTTGTAAGGTTATGACTTCTTTTGTCTTGATGCTTTTAGAATTTTTTTCTTTATTGCTATAATTTACAAATTTAATCACAATATGTATTGGTGTTGGCCATCTTCACTCTGCTGTGGCCTGGAAACTGCCCTTCAGGCAGTAATCTGGTATAATCATGTGTATACCTTGTTTGTTTCTCTTCTTTCAGGGATCACAATCTTGTAGTGCTTGCTGTCTGATATCTAAAAATTATTATTTCCTATATTTTGTCTTTTTTCTTTTTTGATGTTTAAGTGATGAGAGTAAATCTGATCCCGTTTATTCCATGTTGGCCAGAATCAGAAGTCTCAGTATAGCATTTTATCAGAATTCATTTCTGCCATAATATTTTATAATATCCACTGATATTTTTCCTCCTTTCCTCTCATTAGTTGGAACAATATTTTGTAACTCTTTTGAAAGTTTGAGTCTATTTCATCTACTTTTTTAATACTTTCCCTAAGTAATTGTGGCTCATATTTTCTTTTATTATTACCTATCAATTTGATAAATTTGTATTTTTACCTAAAAGTAAAGAGTTACTGTAGCAAGTCACTTTTCCTTCTGGTCTTTACACCTACTTGCCTTCTATGTCATGGCTAACATTTTATTACTGTCATTTAGAATGTCAGATCTGTATTATTGTTGGTATACATTTTTGGTCTTGTTTGTTTAGACAATAGTAAACATTATTGATATATTTTCTCACATGTTCTCATATTTCAGGGTACTCTCTTATATTTGTTTCTCTCTTTTCTGGGATACTTCCAATGATACTTTCAAAGAGCATGATTATATGATGAAATTTCTGAAACTTTGTATAACTGAATACAACATTATTTGGCTTTCATTATTAAATGACTACTTTTCTGGATCTAAAATTGTTCTTCAGTTTGTTTTATTGCATCACCCTGAATATGTTATTTCATGGTCTTCTTTATCCTGCATTATTGCCAATTTGTTTGTTTATTCTATGGTAGGTATTACATTATTATTTCACTAATATTTATGGAATTTTGTCTTTGTGTTTGATTTTTCTTTTAAACTTCACAGTGTCCAGGAATGGCCTTTAAAAATCTCTTTAGTGTGGCATTTCACCAACCATTTCCTTCTGTAGTTGAATATTTTTCTATAAAAACATTTACATAAATGATTATTTCCTTTGAATAAACATAAAATAGAAATACTGAGTCAAAAGATACCTTCTGAAGTCTTGAAGGCAAAACATATACTAATGGAGTGGTTTAAGGCAACAAGTTAGAAATGATAGTGCCCTGGTCTCATTAAAAGCCACTCCTATATGGAAAATCTGTTATGAGCACGTGGTTGATATTGGTTGGTAGGATTTTTCCATAATGTTATCCTGTGTATTGTTCTTCTATCCTGCTGAAGGGCCTTATTCTAACTTTGCTTAATGAAAAGCAATTCCATCTGTGATCTGGAGAGTTATTGACTAATATTTCTCATGTCTCACCCTGTTTAAAATTTTAATTTATTTGGAGATTTTTATGAGTAATTTGGTAGGAATATGGAAAAGGGTAAATCAAGCAATGCTAGCATTTTACCACAAAAATCTGGAACTCTTAAAATACCTTTACCTCAGACTTACGATTCACTTTCTTCTAGATTCTCTATTGAGCATTTTCTGGACAGCCGCTGTCTTTTACTTCTCCAGCACATTTCTTCTACCCTTTCTTTTGGTGGAAAACTCTTTCTCTATACACTGTAATTAATAGATGTTATCTCCCCTTGATTCCAGCCCACCCTATTTCACCTAGGGCTTGAGCACTGTCTTAGAGCAAATCTAGGATAATGAGATTTTCTCCTGGAAATTTGAATCTTGAACAAACTGGTGAAAGAATGGAAAGGAGTTGAGGAATTTTGGAGAGGGCCTTGTTCCTGTCCTTCCAAGCTCTGTTTATACAAATTATCTTTAATCTATGAGCTACCCACAATCCTTCCAATAAATTTCCCCCTTTTTCCTCTGCCTGTGTAAGTCAAAATTTATTGTGGTTTCTTGGAGAGAAAAACATTCTAACTGATAAGATCTTGTATAAGAGTTGGCTGAAAGAAACAGATCCTCAGAGACATGTGCAATGTTTATTGGATAGAGAGAAAATGAAAGACATTAAGACTTCTGTCCATTCTTAGGGAAGTAAATTAGCATTCTAAGGTACCCAGTTCACCATCAGCTAATTATGTTATGGTCTGTCATCATCTGAGATCTTGTCCATGGTTCTAGGACACCAGGCACATGCTACTGTAAGACAATTTAATGGGAATGATTTAAGAAAAAAAAATCACAGTGTAGGATAGTTGTTTTTGGTAGGATTGGATAATATAAAGCAAGAGAGTTACAAGAAACAATGCCAAAATTCTTGTCTCATGGAAAGGAAAATATCACATACTCTGGATATGTTCAGATTTATAGATTTGCAATTACTGAAAACAGATTCAGTGATTAACATAGAGTCACTGAATTATAAAAGTAAAATTTATAGCCTCATAATCTTCTTATGTGACACAACACTGATCAGAAAGATGTTGAATCCTAATAATTGGAATGAAAAGATTTGTGAATAACTCAGTAAATTCTTGGAATAATCTGAAAAAGTTCAACTTGATTTTCTAATTCTGAGAAGTATTTCCTTTTAGGAGAAAGCTAAAATTGTCTCCTTTCTCTACTTCCATTGCCTGTCTATTCTTTAACTAAAGCCTGAATTCACCATGCCCTGTGATAATATTTAAAATCAGAGTGAAAAAAGGGAAGGAATTCAAGTAAAAAAATTAGGAATTTCTTATATATGTCATCAAAAATCTAGTTATGGTTGTGAGAATTGGACAGGTTTATGTAAGATATTAGCATTAAGTGAAGCCGGAGTGGAGGGTATATAGGAAGTCTTTGTAAAACTATATCAGTCTGCTCAGACTTCCATAACAAAATACGGCAGGCTGAGTGGTTTAAACAACAGAAATGTATTTCTCAAAATTCTGGAGGCTGCGAGTCCAAGATTAGATTTTTTGGTAGGTTGGGCTCCTTTTGAGGCCTCTCTCCTTGGCTTACAGATGGCTACTTTCTCTGTGTCTTCACATGTTGTTTCCTTTGTGTATATTCTTGGTGTCTTTCCATGTCCAAATTTTCTTCTCTTTTTTTAAAAGTTCTTATTTAAATTCCAGCTAGTCAATATACAGTGTAGTATTAGTTGTAGGTGTATAATATAGTGACACAGCACTTCATACATCACCTGGTGCTCATCACAAGTATACTCCTTAATCCCCCATCACCTATTTAACTCAACCCGCACCTCCCTCCTGGTAACCATCAGATTGTTCTCTATAGTTAAGAGTCTGTTTCTTGGTTTGCCCCTCTTTCTCTTTTTTTTTTTTCTTTGCTCATTTTTTTGTTTCTTAAATTTCAATTATGGATGAAATCATATGATATTTGTCTTTCTCTTGCTTTTTTGCTTAGCATAATACTTCCTAGATCCATCCACATCATTGCAAATGGCAAGATTTCATTCTTTTTTATGGCTAAGTAATGTTCCATTGCAAATATTTACCACATTTTCTCTATCCATTCATCAATTGATGGACACTTGGGCTGTTTCCATAACTGGGCTATTGTAGATAATGCTGCTATAAACATCAGAGTGTATGCATCCCTTTGAATTAGTATTTTTGGTTCTCTGGGAAAACACCTAGTAGTGTAATTCCTGGATTATAAGGTAGTTCTATTTTTAACTTTTTGGTAAGCCTCTGTTTGTTATTTGTTAATTATGGTTGTTATTAATTTTGTCCTCTTATGAGGGTACCATTCAGATTAAATAAGGCCCACTCAAATGGACTCATTTTAACTTAATCATTTCTTTAAAGGCCCAATCTCCAAATATAGTCACATTCTTAAGGCCTATTAGTTAGGGCTTCAACATATGAATTGTGGGGACATAATTTTTAATGCATAAAAAGTATAGTTATTTCAAGAGAAATACTTAAAACTCTAGGTGTTATATATGGGATTAGATATTGAGGTTGTTATACCAATAGAACAAATTACCCACAAGTGGATTTATCAATAGGAAAAATTGGCCAAATTCTGCCTTCAAGGCTCCAATAGGAACTAAAAACTGTTATATACTTGTTTGCTGACTTGGGTAATGCCAACCTGCATCCAGCATTAGCCTATCCCAAATGATCTTTGAGAGCCATAAATAGGTCTTGGCATAATCAATAGGAAGACATTTTGTTTTAATTCCAGAGAAAGAAATGTTAATTTTATCTCTGTCCATCCATTATGGACTGCAACTGGGCCCAGAAAACTTTACCTAAAGCTTTGTCTAAAGAATAGATTGGGGAGGAGGAGGACAAGAATATTCTCAACATGTTTTAGGGCCTGCTCTTATATAGACTTTAAATGCTGCTATTGAGTGGGCTTTCCACTGCTAGGCAGCCTAGGAGAAATGCACAATGGAATAATCTACATCAAAACAGTTATAGTTATCAAGAAGACATAGTTTTTATAATACATAGTAAGGAGGTGAAGTGCTCTGATCTTAGGCTTGTTTCTCATTGGCTTTGTTCACATTTACTTTGTACATCAGTTCAGTAAAGTGCTGGCATATAGAAGTTGTTCATTAAAGGTTTCTTGAATAAATATATGGACTATAATAATATCTAATAATATCTAAGATTTAATGGGGGCTTACCATTTCCCAAACCTTTTCTCAGGTCTCTTATCCAAGTATTAATGTACATAATCACCAAAATATCTCTCATAGCATTGGCACTGTTATTTTTCCCATGGTCCAGATAAGGAAAAATAACTTGCCCAATATCATCTACCTGATGCCTGGCACAACTGGGACTTGAACCTATTTTAAGATAGATTCCAGAACCCAGGTTCTTTAATACTATAAAAATTCTTTTTAGAATTTCTAAAAAGAACCTCTGGACTTTTATCTATATGATTACATTCTAATCATTTGCTCTAGAAGGTGGGATAGCTGACGTCAGGATTTATAAACATTTCTATTAAACTGGCTGGAAGGTCAGGGGTCTGGAAAGAGAAAAATTGATGAACTGGTGACAAGGACTATTTTTGGGAAAAGTTATGCCAATGGACCTTTCAGAATGAATTAAAGGCCTGAGAAGTATCTGTGCCCCATGTGAATGCTTAACCAAATATCTCCAATGTCTGGTAGAGAATAGTAATCCAATGACAGGAAGGCTTCTATCTTGATTAGAGTCAGTTTCTGCAGTCACCCCACTACTTGCTTAGTGCCCTCATGAATTCTTTATTCAGTGTGGCAGTAATAAAAAAGTGCAATGATCCAAAAACAAATTTCCGCTTATCACGGCTGGCCTGGTGATTGCAAATATTAAGTTCCTAAATTGCCAGCAGCAGCGGTCAACCCTGAAGTTGTAGAATGGTACAAATACCTGAAAGGGACCAGCCAACTTCCCTGTGGCAGGTTGATTAAACTGAACCTCTTTTGTCATAGGAAGGGCAGTATAGATTTTTTTTTCTTATTAGAATAATAGCTTTTCTACTTTTCTGTTTAGGGTTTTTTTTTTTTTTTTTTTGTCTCCCATCTTTCTGGACTTTGCACTTAATGCATTATAATGATGAAATCAGTGTCTTCCAGAAAATACTTACCAGATTGAAGGATGGACAGTAGACAGAAGATTTCCATGAGTTTCAGTACTCATGTACATCATCACCCACAAATAGCTGGCTTTATGAAATGGCTCTATGAAAACTTAATTCCAGTGCCAACTGGGAGATGTTATTCTGTCAAGCAAGGAAGGTCATATATGCCTGAAACACCAAAAAAAAAAAAATTGTTGCTATATTTCCCCCAGCCAAAATATATACATCTAGTAATCATTGATTAGAGATGGGATGATGCTTTCAAACTTATACAAAATGACCCACAATTTAAATATTTAATCCTGTCCTCATGAATTTGGTGTCTGCTGGGTCAGAGGTCTTAGTAGGGAAGGTTGAATGGTTCTACCAGGAGGTACATTCTTGTGACCACTGAATTGGAACCTGAGGCTACCATCTGGTCATTGTGTACAAAAGGAGGTTAAGGCATTGAGAGTGGTGACTGAACTTTACTGTCAAGAGAAAACACAATTGCTTCCAGATACAGAGGGTAAGAGGATATAGCTGGAACCCAGATATTCTTTATGCTCCTCTTTGTATTTTGAATCCCCATGGATATAATTATTGGGAGACTACTACAACCTCATGTAGGTAGTATCACAAGCACTGTCCCTGGGGCTTAATGAATATTTGGGTCAGACCTATGTGCAAAAACACCTGACCAACTAAGAGACTGGCTAAAGGATAGCTAAATATAAAATATGTTGCAAAGAAAGAAAGTAAAAAAAAAATATATTCACCAAAGCCTTGTGAGCAGTTGACTAAATTAAAGGTCAAGTATTTACTAGTATATTCCTGCTTATAGTATCATTCCTTTTTTTTGGTGGAGGGGCTTTTGACTACTATCCTATCCCAGATGTTGGGTGGTAATTACATTTTTCATGTCACCTGTAGATTGCAAAATAACAAGATGGAATAATGTTGAAATTAGAAGAGAGATGGACATCAACTGCAGGACCAGTTGTTGAAGCCATGTGCCAGAACTATACAGTCCTCTGGCTGGAGGTTTCTTTGGGGATAGAGGCGAGTGTTTGTTTGTTTGCCCGGCATTACTTCCTCTTCTTTTAGTAATGACTTATTTTTTTTTTCGGGACTGCATGAGGTCCCTGCAGGATTTGCAGTCCTCTGGCACATGAACCAAGTGAGGCCGGCCCAGGAGAATAAAGACACCTGAAAATGGAACTCTTGAGAGGGCTAACCCAAGGTTGCAAATAGTTGGAGCTCAGTCCTTGTGGCACCCTGAGGAAACTCCCCATTATATCTCCCAATTAGTCTTTGTGGCTTCTTTGAATTCTGTTCTCGCTGAGGTCTTATGGTTAAATTCATCCTAGGAATTTGTGAGCTTCCTACCCAATAGCCTTTCTGGAAATTGTCTCTCTGATTAAATTAGCCCATTTGTTTTCAATACTTAGGACGAAAAAATCTGATACATTTTCTTAATTTGTTTCCCAGGCTCTTTACACTGAAAACATGATTACGTCCTGTTCTTTCATACTTTCTCTTTGTTGCTTTTTTTTTTTTTTTTTAAACAATACCCAAAATTAGAGATACCACTAAGTAGCTGTTTATTCTGGGCAAGTCATTAGTCTCTCTGGGCCTCAGAGTCTTCATATATGAAGTAAAGTGATTTTTACCCTACCTAGCTCACAGTTGTGGAAATTAAAGTATGAGCAGTATGAGATGATGTTTAGAGGAATGTAAGGTATAACATATAGCACTCATAGGCACAAACCTAATTAGGACAAACTTTTATTAGAAGGCTGTTTCTCTGGATTTAATCTCTTTTGGCACTAGAATATTTCCCACGGTTAGGTATAGTCTGTGTAGCCCAGGTATATATATTCATTACAAGACTTTCTTCTCTATGAAAGCATTCCCCAGTGACTTTCCACTTCTTCCTTCCCAAAGAGTAATTTTTTTCTGTACTTTGCCTTGTATGCTCATAGCATTTTGTATCATCTCCATCATAACCCTTGCCACACTGCAATGAAATACTTGGATGTTTTTCTTTCACCTCTTAGTGATTAAGAGTTCCTTGAAGACAGTTACCACAGCTTAGTCATCATTATATATTTTTTGTATACGTTCAGTTTTCAATTAATTAGAAAAATTAAAAATAAAGATTAAGAGAACAAAGAAAAGCAGTAATGGCATTATTAACATTCTACTTTCATGCTTTGATAACTTTGCAGAAACAAGTATGATGTTAATAGATGCTACACAAGTGAACTGCTTTTACTAGGAGATAAATGAATGGTGATCTCCAGAAAGAGATTACTATAAGTCATAATGGGACTTGCCAGAGGAGCAATTTTCAAGAGAAGATGCTCTATCCACTCATCTGTCTATGGACATCTGGGTTCTTTCCATATTTTGGCTATTGTGGACATTGCTACTGTAAACATTGGGGTGCATGTGCCCCTTCAAATCACTATGTTTGTTTTCTTTGGAGTAAATCCCTAGTAGTGCAATTGCTAGGTCATAGGGTAGCTCTATTTTGAGCTTTTTGAGGAGCTTCCATATTGTTTTCCAGAGTGGCTTCACCAGTTTGCATTCCCACCAACAATGTAAGAGGGTTCCCATTTTTCTGCATCGTCACCAATGTCTGTTATTTCCTGAGTTGTTAATTTTAGCTATTTCATTGTGGTTTTGATTTATATATCCCTGATGCCTACAATGGAATATGACTCAGCCATCAAAAAGAATGAAATCTTGCCATTTACAACAATGTGGCTGGAACTAGAGGGCATTATGCTAAGCAAAATAAGTCAGTCACAGAAAGAAAAATACCATACTATTTCACTCATATGTGGAATTCAAGAAACAAAACAGATGAACATAGGGGAAGGGAAGGAAAATTAAAATAAGATGAAAATAGAGAGGGAGGAAAACCATAAGAGACTCTTAACTATAGGAAACAAACTGAGGGTTGCTGGAGAGTAGATGGTTGGGGGGATGAACTGTGTGATGGGCATTAAGGAGACCACTTGAAGTAATGAACACTGAGTGTTGTATGCAACTAATGAATCACTAAATTCTACCTCTGAAACTAATAATACAGTATATGTTAATTAAATTGAATTTAAATAAAAAATTTTAAAAAAAGAAGAGGCTCTGTTTTGGCAGTTTAGTTTTAAAACAGATATTTGTTAGAAGAGTTTGATAGAAAGACCAAAGGTTAATGACATCAGGAAACATTCCCAGTGCTACTGTGAGTGACCACCTAAGTGTTAATACACAACTAGTCACCCAAACTACCCCTGAGATGACTATCAGAACACAGAGAGATTTATTACTGGAATAAATAATTCTTCTAACATTGGTTGGAAGCTCTCTGAGCAAACTCAAACCATTTATGGACTATAACAGCTAGGTAGAAAAAATAGCTTAGCCTGGGCATAGATTTCTATTATTTTTATTTATTTATTTATTTATTAAAGATTTTATTTATTTATTTGAGAGAGAGAGAATGAGAAGGAGGAGGGTCAGAGGGAGAAGCAGACTCCCTGCCGAGCGGGGAGCCCGATGCGGGACTCGATCCAGGGACTCCAGGATCATGACCTGAGCCGAAGGCAGTTGCTTCACCAACTGAGCCACCCAGGCGCCCCTGGGCATAGATTTCTAAGAGACCATGATGAGATGATATGGAACTTTGTTTTACACTAATTTGCATAACATATAGAGGGTCTTATTGATTTTGTGTGTCTGATTTTGCTTCATTGAGACCAAGGTTCTATAAATGGGGGAATCCATGTTATTGAACAGAGTGAATCAATAGAAATGTCCCTTAGTATAGAGGAGAATCATATTAAAAAGGGTGCTAGGTTCAGTTATTAAATTATGTTTCTATGAGTTTTAAGTTCAAAAATGGAATCTCAATTTAAACTAGCTTCTCTGTTCCATTAGAGAGCATGAGAAAGAGTTTAATTATATCATGGGGCAATCAACTTTTTATTTAGTTTTACTCTAAAACACTGTAACAGTCTTTATTGATTAATATTTTTTCTAAGAATTTGAGGGATATAATGAACAAGAGGTTGGGATTTTTTTATTTGATCTTAACATTTTTATTTCAGCCCTATTTTGGTTCGAAGTAATTGAGAGTATGTGTGTATCATTGTTATATGTTTGCAAAGCACTCTTGATAACAGCTATTTCACTCGCTGCCTTGGTAGAAAAAGAAATGTTGCCCTATGCAAATTAAAGTCAATATAATTTTATATAATGAAAAGAGCTTTAGAGCCATGTCTAGAATCAGAACAAACATAACTTCAAATCTAGGCTCCATTATTTAATAACTGTATGATTTGAGTATGTTACTTTTTTGGCATCAATAAAGTGAAGATTTTTTTTTTAAGCCTATTAGAATTTTGAAAGGCTTAAATGAAAAAAACAGAAGCAAAGTTCTAGCTCAAAGCAATAGCTGATTAAAATAAATTTATTTTTACTTTTCATGTTGTTTTCTAAGAAATGATGGCAGGTAAAAAAAAAATCATAGATCAGGGCAAGTAGATGAGAGAGTAACCCCTGATCACTGGAAGGGAGAATAATAATGTAGAACCACATTTTAGGTTTTCCCATATAATGGGGGAGCGGGAGTGAGAATGAGAAACCCTCTGGTCACATATAAAGTAGAAATGATTGCCACTCAGCTGTACCTTGCCTGACTTCCAGGAATTCCCACATTGTGCAAGAACTTTGGTGTTCCCTTCAATGGCAGTATGAATATTTCTTGACATTTGTTTTATGAAATATGATTTCTATTCAACAGGTAGAAAATATTAATGTATTTCCTTTTAGTTTCATGCTTTGAAAAAGAACCCTTTTCTATATAACATTAAGAAAAATGAATTTCTGAATTTTTAGGTGAGGGTCTTTAAAAGATTCTAATCTTTTAAATAATTAGATTAGTAATGTAATCCTTTAAAAATCATATTTACTAAACATCTGTGCAGGTTTCATCTTTTGTTTAGTGTTCTGTTTTTTCCCATCCTGTCTATATCCTCATGATCTTTGACATATATATTAATTTTCTATTGTTGTAGCAGAGCCTCACAGTGTGTTAAAATAGCACAAATTTATTATCCTATATTTTTGTAGATTAGAAGTCTGATACAGGTCCCACTGAGCTAAAATAAAGGTGTTTTCAGGGCTGTATTTGGTTCTGGAGGCACTAGAAACAAGAACAGATTTTGTTCCTTGCCTTTTCCAGGTTCTAGCCACTGTCTACATCCCTTGGCTCATGACCCTCTTCCTCTATCTTCAAAGTCAACAATGGTGAGTGGAGTTCTCATATAGTAACACTGTGACTTCTGCTTCTACTTTCTTGTTCCACTTTTAAGGACTTGAAGATTGTATTTTGCCTACTCAGATAATTGGGATAATATCCCAATGTCAAAGTTCTTAACTTAATCATCTTTGCAAAGTTTCTTTTGCTATGTAACATAACATATTTACAGATTGAAGGGATTATGATATGGATATTTTTGACGGACAATTTTGTTAAATAGCTGCCCTTTGCTTTCTTTCTCTTTCACTTAACATACTTTTAAGAACTCTGTATTTTATTGTGTGTTAATTACTTCTGAGTGCTATCTGGTAATCCTTCTTGTACATCCACTGTATTTTAATTTATCCATTCCCCTGTTTACAGACAAGTAAGTTGCCAACACTTCCTACTGCAAACAAAGCTATTATGAACAACCTCATGCATATCCCTTTGTAGCCAGCATGGAAGATTTTTGGAGTATATATTCAGGAAAAAATCTATTGGGTAGAATGATACAACCACAAACCCTTATCCTTGCAAACATTTACTGTTATTTGGTTTTATAATTTTTTGCCACTCTCATAGACACCATCTGGTTTTTAATATGTTTTGTTTAATACTCTTTATTTCAATGTAACACACATACAGACCAGGGTAGAGATCATAAGTGTACAGCTCAATTACCACAAATTGAACATACTTGTGCAGCCAACTCCCCCAAAACAGAAGCCTCCACACCCAATAAGTGGTAGATGTTGTTTCTGTGAGCTGCTATATTTCCCAAACCCTTTCTCTACCAGCCTCTAAATAAGCACCGCTGAAATGGGGCTATCAGACAAACTGCTTTCATTTTAAAGTTCAAATTCATTGGCAGGTTAGTTCAGACCCTGCCAGCCTCTGTATTCATTCCACATAAGTCAGCCTCGACAGCATTTACTGTTAACTCAAATAAACTGTTTTTCCTGTTGCCTGAAATAACTTGTCTACAGCGTTAAACTCCTATAAGTTTATTGCATAATTCATTTATTCTATGATAGATGTACATTTGTGTTGCTTTAGCATATTATGAATTGTGCTATGATAGAAATAGTGGTAGATGACCTTTGCTGAACGGATGTATGCATTTTAAATGGGTCCAAATCTGGTGTCAGAATTGATGAGTCATATTGAGTGAGTTTGTTCATCTTTTACAGATATTATCAAAGTGGTTATATCGGTTTCTAATCTCACCCTTAGTGTATGAGAGTCTCAGTTGCTCCACATTCTTGTCAACAGCTTTGTCTGACTTTTCCATTTTTCCATTCTGGTAGATATATAAAGGTATCTTATTGTTCTTTTAATTGCCATTCCCATGATGACTAATAAAGTTGAACACTTTCTATATGTTAGAGATATCTCTATATTTTGTGAAGTGACTATTCAAATATTCTGCCCTTTTTAAAATTGGATTGCTTGTCCTTCCTTACTGATTTGTAGTAGTTATTTGTATATTATAAATATGAATCATTTTTTGAACAAATGTGTAACAAATATTATATCTAACATTGTGCCTTGATTTTTCAGTCTGTAATGATAAGTTGATAGATAATATTACTACTTTAATGTAGTCAGACTCAGTTTTTCCTCTAAAGACAAGGCTTCAAGGTCCAGTTTAAAAAGTGTTTGCTTCTGGGGCACCTGGGTGGCTCAGTTGGTAAAGCGTCTGACTTCAGCTCAGGTCATGATCTTGGAGTCCTGAGATTGCCCCTAGTTGGGCTCCACGCATGGCAGAGTCTGCTTCTCCTGTGTATACGCAATCTCTCTCTCTCAAATAAATAAATAAAATCTTAAAAAAAAAAAAAGTGCTTCTGAATCTCAGGAAACAAACTGAGGGTTACTGGAGTGGTGGGGGGTGGGAGGGATGGGGTGGCTGGGTGATGGACACTGGGGAGGGTATGTGCTATGGTGAGCACTGTGAATTGTGTAAGACTGTTGAATCACAGACCTGTACCTCTGAAACAAATAATACACTGTATGTTAAAAAAAAAGAAGGTGGTAGGAAGGGAGAAATGAAGGGGGGGATATCGGTGGGGGAGATGAACCATGAGATACCATGGACTCTGAGAAACAAACGTTCTAGAGGGGAGGGGGGGAGGGGGATGGGTTAGCCTGGTGATGGGTATTAAAGAGGGCATGTACTGAATGGAGCACTGGGTATTATACGCAAACAATGAATCATGGAACACTACATCAAAAACTAATGATGTATGGTGATTAACATTACATAATTAAAAAAAAGAAAAAAGTGCTTCTGAATGTATTACCAGTTTACATGTCTTATTGATAGCTATTATCAATCTGGAATTGATTGTTTTGTTTACTGTAAGGTTGGGGATCAAGTGCTCCCATTGATCTAGCCCTAATTACTGAAAAGACCCTATTTAACCCAATGTATTATAGTATCACTTCGGTCATAAATCAGGTGGTTCTGCTCCTCTACTTATGATGTATTCTGGCCAATACTGTTACTTGCTTTTGGTATCAAAGGTCTGCCATCATCATAAAATGAGTTGGGAATTATTTCTTGTTTTTCTGTTCTCTGGAAGATGTTATATAAAATCTGTGTTATTTCTTTATTATACATGTAGAAGAAATCAGCTCTGAAACTCTCTAAACCTCTAGAGATTTTTTGAATATGTATGGTAGTACTCATTACAGATTTATATTATTTAAGAGATCTAGGTCGTTACAAACTTTCTACTTATTTTTATGCTGGTTTTAAAAAGTTATGTTCCACTTGGAATTTGAACATTTAATATACTTTTTCAACTTTGTTGGCATAAGTTGTGGGTAGTCCCTTACTAATATCATTTTATTATTTGTAAGATCTTTACTTTTATCCCACTTTCCCATCTAAATATTAATATTTTTGTTGAGTCTGGCTTTTTGACTCAGCCTATGTCCATTTTTGTTTAATGTGTGATATGCACTTGAAAAATAACAGGTGTATTCTGTAATTCTTTCTTGCTGTGCTTTATATTCATCAGTTAAGTTACATTTCCTAATCAAGTTGTTCAAAGCTTCTACATTCACACAGAGGTTTTGTTTCTTTAGAACATAGTTTTGTCTATTAATTATTGAGAGAGGTGTGGTAGATTTCCAACTGAGATTTTGAATTTGACTATTTCTCTTTTTAGTTCTGCCAATTTTTGCTTAAATATGTGTTTGCTGAGCACATACATATACAAAGAAGCAAACATATCATAAGTGTCCATCTTAGTAAATGTTCGTAAGTTGCACCTACTCATGTAGTGAGCTCCCAGATCAAGAACAAAATATCATCACTCAGGGAGTTAACATTGTTCTCCCTTCTAGTTATTATCTCTTAAAGGGTAATCACAAGTATGCTTTCTAACAGCATACAAACATTTTACATGTCTTAATTATTTTTTTAATGGAACATGCTATGCATTCCTTTGCATCTGGCTTTTTTGGTTGAACATTATACTTTGAGATTAAACCATGACATTATAAATTGTTATAGATATTCGTTATCATTGTTGTGTAGTATTCTACTTTGTGAATATACTAATATTTATATGTCCATTCTACTGTTGATGGGCAATTGGATTATTTCCAGGTGGAAGCTATTTCTAGAAGTACTGCAGTAAATAGTTCAATACTAGCCCTTTGGTGAACATGTGTAGAAATTGGGGGTGGATATGCACCTAGAAGTAGAATTGGTGAGTCTTAGGGTTTGTGTATCTTCAGCTTCAGTGGGTACCACAGAAGAGTGTTGCAGTGTGGCTGTGCCAATTTACATTCTCATCAGCAGAGCATGAGAGTTTTGGTTATTCTGCTGTTCTCAAAATATTTGTTATTTTCTGACTTTTTTACATTAGCCATTCTGGCAGGTATATAGCGGTTCTCCTTGAGGCTTCAATGTACATTTCTAGGAAAGTTTAACACCAATTCAAATGTTTAGATTCTCTTTTGGGATGTGTCTGGTCACTCCTTGGCCCATTATCTACTGTGTTGTCAGATTTTTCTTACTGATTTGTAGGAGTTTTTTATTCAGAGTATGTATCTTTTGTTAAATATAGGAAGAGTGAAGGATGCTTGTGTGGCTCAGTCAGTTCAGCAGCTGGTGGGCTCTTGGTTTTGGCTCAGGGCATGATCTCAGAGTCTCCTTCAGATTCTTTCTCCCTCCAGCTCATGCTCACTCTCTCAAATAAATAAATAAAATCTTTAAAAATATGTATAAGAAGAGTAAATATCTTCTTCCATTTCATGTGTTGCCTTTTCATTCTGCTAACCATGTTATAACCAAAAGGTCAGTTCACTCCTTGGTGAGTCAGAAACTGTACCAGTTTGAGTTGTCGCACAAAGGAAACTTTTTTTGCAGCAAATAAGGAGATCATGGGGAAGGTTCCAAAGCTGTGACTACCCCAGCCCGCCCCGGACAACCCTTTACAGAGAGGGTGAATGGGCTCCTTTTGTTTAAGGTTAGGATGAATATTTAGATAGGGAATCCCTGTCATGGTATGTAGAGGCGGGCCTAAGGTCATGCATGTGCCTTAAGGAAACATGTCTAGACACATATTGTATGTTATGTAAATGAGGCTGAGGCTCCTCCTTGGGTGAAGATTTTAGTACTAAAATGAGGTAAGGATGATTGTAGGTCATTCCAGAGATCTGTGGAGGCACAAGGCAGGTTTAGTTCAAGTGGTCTGGGTTGGTTTAGGCTGGCTGGAGGTCTTGTGAGGGCAGTTGCCATCACCTGGGGCATTGCTTTGGGTTTCATTTGCCTGAGTTAAGAGGAAAGCTAGAAAGAATAATTTAGGGAAAAATGTAAGACACAGGTTAGTGAGTATAAGCAGGTAGGCAGTTAAGGCCGGGTCTTGGGTCTAGCTAGTATAGTGTCTAGATAAATATAAATTCTTTTTTTTAAATGTTTATTTATTTATTTTAGAGAGAGACAGTGAGAGCAAGGGGAGGGGCAGAGAAGAGAGAGAATCTTGAAGCAGACTCTCTGCAGAGCGTGGAGCCCAATGCAGGTCTCAATCCTGGGACCCTGAGATTATGACCTGAGTCAAAATCAAGAGTCAGCTGCTTAACCGACTGAGCACCCAGGCACCATGGTAAATATAAATTATTAAAATGTAGCCATTTACCTTTTTTTTTTTAAATATATACACATAGCATTTTGGGGACCTTGTTAAGAAATCTTTACCCATAATCAGGGGATAAAGATTTTCTCCTATTTTTCTCCAAAGAGTTTATTGTTTTACATGTCATGATTAATATTTGATCCATCCAGAGCTGATTTTTTTGTTGATGATGTGAGAAAAGAGTCAAAATACATATTTTCAAGTGACTATTCACAAAATTACAGTGTTACTGTTGTCAAAAATCAGGTCCCCCTATATCCATGGGCCTATCTATATGCTCTGTTCTGTTTTATTGGTTAGTTCATGTATCCTTGAACCCATGCCATACCCTCTTAATTATCATATCTTTATAATATGTCTTGATGTTTTGTGTATATGCCCTTTTTACTGCATCTTTTATTTATTTATTTTTATTTTTTTTTTTAAAGATTTTTTTTTAATTTATTTATTTGAGAGAGAGAGAGAATGAGAGAGAGCAAGCACATGAGAGGGGGGAGGGTCAGAGGGAGAAGCAGACTCCCTGCCGAGTAGGGAGCCCGATGCGGGACTCAATCCAGGGACTCCAGGATCATGACCTGAGCCGAAGGCAGTCGCTTAACCAACTGAGCCACCCAGGCGCCCTTTACTGCATCTTTTAAACTGCCTTGCATATTTTCCAATCTGATTGTTGAGAAGTGATAACACATTATTTTAATTTTGATTTTTCTGATTAAGGTTGAGCTTTTCTCTATATTGACAGAAAACTCATTAATTTGTTCTTATGTAAATTTTTCTTTCCTTCTTTTATGTATTGTTACAAAGTAGCTCTTTACCTGTTCTAGATAATTACCCTTTATCATTTTAAGTGTTTTATGTACTTTTTCCAGGGTGTGCCTTGTCTGTACACTCTTTAATCTATAAAATATTATATATTTTGATATATAGTAAAACTTACCAGTTTTTACTCCAATAGTCCATGTTTTTTGTGATTGTGTCATCTTTAAGAACACTAGTTTTGCTTTTAAATTTTATTAAAGCTTTTTTTACACATATAAGCCTTGAGTCTACTTGAAATTGATTTTTCTTTATGATATCAGGTAAGGCTCCAGTTTTATTCATTTATTTTCCATATGGTTAACCAATTGTTACATTTATTGATTAGTCCATTCTTCATTGACTTCTCTGAAAATGCATTTCAATTATACTTCAGTCTTTGTGTCTACTTGGTTCTCTTTCTGGGCCTTCTGTTTTATTTCAGTAGACTATTTTTTTTAACTTGTATCAATATTTCTCACCCTTTACATTCCCTTAATTCCTAAAACTTTATAAAAATAATTTTGATTTTTGCTAGGGCAAGTACCTCCATGAAGTAATTTTAGTTATAAGGTATTTATGGAACAAAAAGATTTTTCCATTCTTGTTTTGTGATAACTCGAGTCATAACTAGGTATTGAAATCTGTCAAATACTTATACTATAATTTCTTTATTTTACAAATAAAGACCCTGATGCCTAAAAAGATTAAATGTTCTGCAAAGCAATGACTCCTGATCCTCAGTATATCTCTTTTATTATGTAAAAAGACCCGAAATAGTCATTATGTGAAAAATTATATTTTACCAATTTCCTGTGATCCTCTCAGAAGAAACAAAATGACTGTGCATTTTTTGTTTTGTTTTCTTTTGACAACAAATCATTGTCCAGGGAACTATTTCATTTCATAACTTAATTAAAATCATAAAATCCAGGAAAGGAACACAGACTTGCAGTTAGTGAAAGGAGATTTTAACAACAGGTGTGCTAATCACCACCATGTAGCTAAAGATAAGTTTCATTTGTCTCTTCACACTGTGGGTAGATTTTCTAGTGATGTTTAGATCCTAGCTGATGTTTAAACTCTCTATAATTTTATCATTATGTATTATAAAATAATGGATATTGCTCATGTCAGTAGGAAGAGTGAAACAGCTTCTGTTATAGTTTGTGAGTAATTACAAAGAGTTATTTTGCAACTAAGATTAAGATAATGAATTAATATTAAAGAAGAACAACCAAATAAAAATAGACACCTATATGAAAAATATCAGATGGAATCCTTGTATTTCATGGTTGTTTATACTATCTCATAACTTTATTTAGGATAAGGCAACATAGTTTAACTACTCTAATTTCATGGATTGTTATTCTATTTTTTTTTAAAGATTTTATTTATTTATTTAACAGAGGGAGACACAGCAAGAGAGGGAACACAAGCAGGGGGAGTGAGAGAGGGAGAAGCAGGCTTCCTGCTGAGCAAGGAGCCCGACGTGGGGCTCGATCCCAGGACCCTGGGATCATGACCTGAGCTGAAGGCAGACGCTTAACTACTGAGCCACCCAGGTGCCCCTGGATTGTTATTCTTTCTAGCATTGCCTATTCAGATAGTGATCTGAAGAATTTAAGACAAAATATTATCTATCTGAATTACTTCATAAGGTAAATGATAAACTTCTTTAGACAATGAGGTTTGACTGTATTGTAAATATCAATCATTATAGCTGTTCATTCTTTTATTTATATGTATCAAGCAATGTACATTTTCTCAGTATTTGAAACCATGAGATGTTGTCATGGGATATGAAGTTGATGGATAGGAATATTCAATTTTATTGAAATAATAGACTAATTAGAAAATCCAGTCTCACACTAAAGAACTACATTGTTTGTGTCTCAGTTATATAATAGGACCAATGAGATTTAACTTCCTATCTGGAAGCATAGCTCTAATTTAGAAAACCATGTCTTAGAACAAAAGGATTATTTTTAAGCCTTTATATATACAAATACTTTTTGATGACTTGTGACTTATAATCTAAAAAACCTAATATGAGATCCATGTGACACTATCTAAAAAATACTTTTCAGGTTTAGGTATTCTCTAGTTTATTTTGAAAGTATAGTCTCTGGGACTGTTGGATAGATGATGGTGGTGTACTTAAAATCCCTAGAAAAATGGTGGAGAAACAAACATAAAACATGTAGAACAAAATTTGGGTAAAATACATCTTAATTAACCCCCAAATATGAATGGTTGGAGACAAACTAGTAACAGCTAAACAAGTACTATCAGTAACTGTAAACTGTGAAATAAAAAGAATGAATAGAACATCTGGAAGACCTAAGAGTAATGGAACTCAAACAGATAACAGAAACTGCAAAGATCTGGGGGTAATTTGAATGGAGCTAGTTGTAAGAGACTGTTGCACACCAGAAGTGGTTCATGGTAAGATCTGAAGGAGGAGAAGCAATCTGTGCCTTCCCCATGAAATCTGAAAACCAACAAGCCAAGACTACCTTTTCCAACAAAGCTGAACACTAAGGAGAGAATACTGAATTTGGATCTATATTAAACAGGACAGGATGAAGGAAAGGGAAGGAGCAGATAGAAATGGACAAGAGAATCAGTGCCTGGAGATCTTTGCAAGTATGAACCATATTTTTGACCACTTTACAAAAGCAAGGGAAGCTGGTAATGTACACTTTGAAGCTAAAAAGATCTCTTGATCCAACCTTCCTCCTTAAAGTTTAGGAAAATTAAAATTACATCAAAATTAGGAATAGGAAAATATTGTGTTTGAATCCCCTACAAAGATATTATAAGGAAAAAGGTGGTGATGGTGTGGGGAAGAACCACATAATATACCTAGAGACCAAAAAATAAAAATAGCATGCCAAACAGATGAAACTATAACCCACTATTTCAAAATGAGCTAAAATAGACTAAGTAAAATAATAGAGACTATGAAAGAATAACACAAATTACAATTATGAAAAAATCAGAAGTGAAATTATAGAAATCAAGACAGGATTAAAATAAAGGAAAAATATTTCAGATATTAATATTAAGCTAAGAATAGCATAAATGATAATTAAAACAACAGATAATTCCTCAAGATAAATAAAAGTTTAAGAGGGAGAAATGACAAATGTAGAAGATATGCAAAGAAGAAAAATCAAAGGACCCCCATACTAATAATAGAAATTAAAGAAATTGAAAAGTTACTAGAATGATCAACACTGAGACTTAGTCTATTAAAATACAATAAACCTTAAAAATACTCTTTAGACATCCAAATAAAAAGCTCACATCACTTATAAGGGAATGATCATATCATCAGAACTTTTTAATAACAATCTTTTATTTCAAATGACAATGCTTACCCAAGGAAACATATTCAAGGAAAGAATATATGAATCAAGTATATTATATCTTTACAAACTCATTTTCAAAATAAAAGTAGAACTGAAGTTATCAAAATCCCATGGAATTTTATTCCCATGAGACTTTCCTAAGGCATCTGCTGGAGAATGAATTTTAGATTGCCAAAATAATTGGGAAGATAGGGATAAAAAGACTAAGTATATAAAAACATTGTATTTGGAACTAAGAATAAATTATGGTTATAAGGGAGAAATTATTGTATATCATAGGTATATACTTTGACAAAAGATACAGTTTGATTATTTAAAAAAATAAGAGGACAGTGGTGCCTGGCTAGCTCAGTCAGTGGAGCATATGACTCTTCATTTTGGGGTTGTGAGTTCAAGCCTCACATTGAGTGTAGAGATTACTTAAAAATAAAATATTTCCAAAAAATGAAAACATATGAGGACAATAAGAAGAGCACATCAAAATATATAATACCAGTTAATTACCTGAAGATAAAGTGATATTACTTCAAATTATATGCTATGGCTGAAGCATGTAGAAGTTGAAGTAAGGGAAGAAAATTTTATTAGCTACTTTCAATTTTCTTCTTAGTAAAGTACTAATTGAAAATAATTCTTGAAAGTATATCTTCTTAGTAAAATACCAATAGAAAATAATTCTTGAAAGTGTATCATAAAATAGTATTAATATTAAAGTAAATATAGGAACCAAAATGCATACTTTTCTAAAAGAAACCAAACATTAAAATATGATATGCTACCCTCTATGTAAAGGGCAGTAGTGTATAGATATTTCCTCTTCCTAAAAAATGATGGAAGGCTAATCTATCAAATAACTAATTAATTAATTAACCTGTAAGAGAGGAAGGGAATAAAGTAGAACAGGTATAGAGTTTTTGCTTTTAAAAATGTGACTGATTTCGTGGAACTGTGAAATAATGTGAAAATGAAACATTAAATATTTTTTAAACTTCTAAAATTTAAAATGATTTATTAAATGAGCTAAACCAAGGCATGTCCTTGACGACATAGAAAAAGAGTAGTCCCAGTCATTTGAAACACATTAATTTGATAAATCTAATATGTTAAATTGAATTGCAAGAAGTGCAAAGCAAAAAATTATACAGTTTGTAGTAATCATATTTTTAGTGGTAATAGTATTATAATTTTGTTTCACTGTGTGTAATGTGGGATAAAATTAATGGGTAATCACATGATATTTTGATATTAGCATCTCCACTTTTCTTGACAACTAGAATTTTTCAACCTTAAAGAGTGTAGATGAAAATGTAAGATAGAAGAAGTTAGGTAAAAATCTTGTAATCCTGGGGGCGCCTGGGTGGCTCAGATGGTTAAGCGTCTGCCTTCGGCTCAGGTCATGATCCCAGGGTCCTGGATCGAGTCCCGCATCGGGCTCCCTGCTAAGTGGGGAGCCTGCTTCTCCCTCTGCCTCTGCCTCTCTCTCTCTCTCTCTGACTCTCATGAATAAATAAATAAAACATTAAAAAAAAAAAAAAATCTTGTAATCCTGACTTTGACTTTAAATTATCTTCATGATTTCATTACTTATATCACAAAAGTATGTCTTGATTTATCCAGTGAAGGGAACTAAAAACAACAAGTCAGAAGCAATGAGTATACTTAATTCCCATATTGTAGTCACATCATAAGGAAGCAGGACATTTGGAGAAATTGCTGATTTCAGATCTGGGGCAATAAGTGTGTATGAGTAAGTCTGTAACAACTTTACAGATCTGATATCAAGGAAGTTATCTATGGGTCCTAGAGTTGGGTCAAAAGAATTCAAAAGACAAATTTGAAAAGTCTCTCATGGCCAAAATTAAGATAATTTATAAATCAATCTAACTTACAACAGCAAGTAAGATTTAGAACTTCAAGTACATTTAATCCATGATTTGAAAATCATTCAAAAAAGATTGATCACCAACAGAAAATGATAATCATCTCACTATTTTTAAGACTTAAAGGAAAATAATCATGGATTTATTCTTCTCTTTTAATATGAACTGTAACATGAGGTAAACATATAGAGGGTAAGTATCTCTTTAAAGAAATATCCCAGCTAATAAATGAAAAAGAAATAATAGAAATAGGATGTTGTAATTTTGCGGTGATATGCCATTCCAGATGTATATTTCAATGTATATGCACTTTATATGTCATTTTGCAACCTTTAAGGACTTAATGGATCTCTGCCCGGAGGATCAATAGCTGCTAATATCACAAAATGAGAAGCAAGTAGCCATTTATGCTCCTAATGAAAGGACTCAATATTATCTATGAGGTAACAATACCAAAACCAAAGTAATACTAAATTTGATTAAGATTCTAAGTCCAGCTACCAAATTATAGGACATGCAGACAGAGCACAGAGGACCATGTTAAAAAACATGAGAATGCAGTCAGCAAAATCTAAACCATGGCTATTCTATAGGACCACATTTCCTGAGTAGATAAATCCCAAGAAAAGAAAGAGTGAGAGAGAGAGAGAGAGAGAGGACCTAGAGAGAGAATCTAAGAGAAAAAAGAGACTTAAAAATATCGAAAAGTTGCATTGTGTGGACATCATTTAAATCCTCGTTCAAACACACGATATGTGTGAACATAAAATAAGTTTTTGACAGTTATGATGCAACTGAAAATTTGAATTGTCTGCACATTTGATGAACTAAAAAACTATTGTTACATTTTTAGATATTATAATAATGCGGCTATGTTAGAAAAAAAGCGTCATAATTTACAAACAACAATTTTTCAGATAAAATTACATGATGTTTGATATTTGATTTAAAAAATAGGAGATGTGGAACGTGGGTGGGAAGCAGAATAAAACGAGTTTGACCATGAATTGAGAACAGCTCATTGGTGGTACAGGAGAGTCCATTTTATCATTCTGACTGTTTTGTATGTGCTTGAAGTGTTCCATAATTAAGTTAACATAATAATAAGTGTATATGCTGATCTTGGGGACAGCAGAGTGCACAAGTGACATACATGGAAATAGCCTGTCTCTTTCTCCCTTGGCCTTCACTGGGGATATTTTTATTCCTCATTCTCCAGGAAACTACTTTCCTTCTTTTATGCCATATTTGCTCCAGGGTCCTCAGCCTCTTTCCATGAGGCATCAGTGTTAGCATCTCATTTATTGCCTGTTATTTTTACCTGTCATTCATAGAGCTTGTCAGGCTTTCATTGTGTTTATTATAACAGAACAAACTCTGTCCCTGGGACCATCTGGAGTTTTGTTCCTTAATAACATTTCTCTCAATACCTACCAGCCCTGAGGTGGTTGTGAGCATGCTCCTGGGCTAAAACAGACATCTATTTCATGGGCAAGAACTGTCACATTTATTTATTTGAACATTGTCAGATCAATTTGTTATGGGCTTTTGGTTGGGTCGGTGTATTTTAATTGGCACTAGCCATGCACTGGGTTTTAAATATACTCTTGACATCCCTAATTGCAAAACCACTTATTACCCTGTTCTAGTAAACACTTGCTTTAGAGCAGTCATCCCATCCAAACTTCAGATACATCTGCCAGTGTTTCTCATAGACAACACTAGTCACTAGGCTATCAATGATGGTCATTTTATGACCTCTGTAATCTGAGAAATTAAAAAGAAAAGTTAACTTATTTGGCAATAAACTGAAATCACGAAGTAGTCTTTATTGAATATGAACTCAGTTCCACTAGGACAAGTAGATGGGTGAGCAAGAAAATAATTAAATTCTAGATAATGGAGAGGCTAGTGCCATAATTTATTAAGTTTATAAACAAAGGTATGTTTTTCCTTAGGTATCAGAAGCACTTTAGTTCTTTAACAGCAAGATTTTTATTCAGTTTTACACTATTAAAATATTTTTTGCCAAAATGACTCAATTTCAGGATCCAAAAAAACCCCAGAAAATTTGATTTCCACTTATAAAACATGAACTTAATCATTGTCTTCTAACTTGAGATGCACACTTCCTTGAATTTGATCCCTTTAATAATTTTATCACATGTTCCTCCTTGGCAATTTTGATCATAGCCAATGTCATCAAAATTTTTACATGGAGTTGGTAAGTCCAGGAGGCCAAATTACATTGTATTCCCTGGAGTACATAAAATCCAATGAGAATGGTGCTCCTTAGATTGTGCAAAGTGGTGGCACTGATATTTAGAATGTATAGAAGCAAATAGCTCCTGCAGTAAATTGGATCTTTGTGTCCTTCTCAAATTCATACATTGAAGCCCTAACCCTTTTGTGATAGTAGAGCCTTCATGAATGGGGTCAGTACTCAGAGTTCTCCCTTTCACTGTGGGAGGACACAGTGAGAATATGGCTATCTGTGAACCAGGAGCAGGTCTTCCTCAGACACCAAATCTGCCAGCAACTTGATCTTGGACTTCCTGAACTGTGCAACATAAATATCTGTTGTTTGTAAGCCACCCAGTCTATGGTATTACATTAGAGAAGCTGAACGGACTAAAGGCCACTCCCCTAAAATGGAGCAAGTTATTGTTCCAAGTTCCACAATATCCGTAGGAAACATTCTAAAACAAACACCTTTTCCAACGGTGAATCATAACTTCACAGCACATTTTCTCTTTGATTGAAAACATGGATTTTTGAAAGAAGCTTAATTAAAGGTAAAATGTTTTCATAACCAAATAAGAGCCTGTGATATTTAAACTATAAAGATTCCTGTTTAAAAGTAATTGTTGATTTGTTTCCAAGGCTACGAGGGGAATAAAGGAGAAATTTAAAAGGCAGGCTCGAGGAGAGAGGTCAGATGTTGCCACAGGCAAATGGAACGTGAAGTTTAAAAGCTTCCGTGCTACACTGAACTCCAAAGCTGTTATTTTTAAGAGGGTTCTAAAGTTGGCAATCAAAATTCTCCCATTCTTAAATGAAAAACAGTAAATTTAATGTAGTGCTCTTAAAAATAAATATACTCAAGTGGATGTTTTGGCTACTTTAGAGCTGGATAATCTGATCACAAACACCAGGAAGAAAAAGGAAAATGCATCTGGGAAATGTTTTTCAAAGTGAGGACTTGGCTGTCCTCACACATATTTCCTTTAGCTTCATCACAAAAAGCTACAGCTATTCCAGATATCTTGAAAAATTTCCCCTATTGGCCAATGAATTTTCCCATTTCTCACACATGTTCATATGTTTGTATATCTTCTATTGGTTGAATCTCAACTTCATGGTTTTATGCAGTTGGCTAAACCTCTCTAAAACAAAACTATCTTCAAAACATAATGTCTAATGTGATGAATTTGACAGGTGTCCCACATAAGCCTCTGAAAAGAGGGAGAAAACACATTTCGTGTGTGTGTTTTCATTATCTTAATGATACGAGAGCTTCTGCTTCCTGGTCAAGTTCAGGAGACAATTGCTATCTATCTAGTACTCTACTAAGTTGTGCCTGTGTGTTGAAGATAAAAATCTCAACAACCCTTAACATCCATCATTCTATAAATAGCTGCTCACCTACCTTTTCTATGAACTTGGGTTTTAAGTGTAAAAGCAAATTTAAAGCTCTAGATTGCTGTGAAAGAGCAAAAAAATGCTAATGATTGTCCTCAGGATTAGTGAAACTCGCCTTTTCCTCCTGTATAATTCACAATCAATGCCTCTGACCTTAACATTCTTTTAAAAAAAGAAAATGCAACTTTCTTGCCTCTCTTCTTGCTTTCAGGTTCAAATACAATATAATGTTTTTCACATGGAATAAGAAGATCTTTTATTATTTGGTTCTATTATTTTTTTGTCCAGATTTCTGAAATTATGAGAGAATAGATTTCAGCCTAATAAGCAAGTGAACTTCAACAGCATTATCTAAAGATAGAATTGGTTCCTATCACAGATTGTGGTTTCACTCTCCATGGACAACCAGTTGGCTGTACTGTTCCAGATGTGATGGGTATATAAGTGGAAAAATAACATAGTAGTTAATGAATGCTCAGATTTCCAAGGTTCAAATCACAGTTTCACTCACTAGTTTCATGCACTTAGGCATATTACTTTTTTTTTTTAAGATTTATTTATTTATCTTAGAGAGAGAGAGAGAGAACATGAGTAGGGGAAGGGCAGAGGGTGAGAATCTCAAGCAGATGCCCACTGAGTGCGGAGCCCCATGCAGGGCTTGATCTCATGATCCATGAGATCATGATCTGAGCTGAAGTGACAAGTCAGACGCTTAACTGACTGAGCCACTCAGGTGCCTCAGGCATATTACTTTTGTGTATTTATCACCATCATACTTACTTCATAAAGTTGTGTAAAGATCAAATAAGATAGTAATCATAAATGGGTAATCTTATAATTTATCTTCCAAATTGAGTTACTTTTGAGATGAAAGAGGGGATTATTAATAATTATGTCAAGATAACAGGTGTTCTATCTTAGGAATTTTACAGAGAAAACATTTAAGAAATTACCTGGCACAAATGATGAAGAAGTTTTAGCTCTTATTATTGTTGTGATATTACTATTATTGTTTGACTTGTTGTCATGGAAGAGATGACCCATAAGGTTTCTTCCCAACTCTGAGATTCTAAGATGTGCTAATGAATAGCTGTCATTTGCTAGCTATGGTGAATCCATTACCAAACAGTCCATTTCAGGAAGGAGCTGAGAGAGGGAGAGGTGGATGGTAAGTGTGAAGATATATGTTTATTTCCGGAATCAATGTGCTTTGTCTTCAGGGCACCAGCTAAGCATAAAATGGAGAATACCTCTGTCATATCTGTGGAGGAGACCACTTTATCACATTGGCAACTTTCTTTCTTCCTATCAACTTTGGATTGTAAAAGACAAGTAAATTGAGTTGATGTTCTCTGTTATGACTTGCACTGACATGATTGATATGAAGCAACCTTCATGTTGCGTAGGAGAAAAGAAAATAATAGCAGCTTGCAGCCAGTGGAGGGTGTCAGGCGCAGAGAGTCTCTCTGTGTCTCTGCAGGGGCCCAGAAACATTGTGTTCTCATTTCTCCTCAAGCTAAGAAGAAGGAAAAAAAAGATACAGTCAGTTTAAAGATGGATACATTTTTACAAGATAGGATGTAGTAGAGGGAGTATGCTAGTGCTTTTTACTATACTGTTGTTAAAGGATCACTTTCAAAAAAGGTAATATAATGACTCTCAGGTATAATTGAACACGTGTTAAAGATTTTATTTAATTCATTAATAAAATAAGGGGACCAGCATGTGTCAAACCAGTTCAAAGGAGAATCAAAAGAACAGGCATATGTGTAAATGAGGCTTATTGAAATGAATATAACAATGGAAGGAAAACTGACTTCTTCCATAGTGGGTGAAGTCAACTGAACCTCTGAGAAACAAAATTTGCATGTCAATAGACATGAATTGTTTGGCATTGCTGTCAGTTACCTGTAAGTAATTGTGCTAGTTTTAAGATAGCTCCCACAGTCAGAATCCTGTAACTCAAAAGTAAGCTCTAGACTAAGAGTTGGCAAACTATAGCTGAGGACCAGCCACTTGTTTTTGTAAATAAAGTTTTATTGGAATACAACCATGTCTGTTTGTTTATGGATTGCTTATCATGCTAAATGGCACAGTTGAATAGATGCAACATAATGGTCCAAAACCTAACTAAAATGTCTACTGTTAGGTCCTTTAAGGAAAAGTATGCCAGCCCTTGCTAGAGATAGTACATAATTTTCCATTGAAAAACAAATTTTCCTCTGTACTGTGTAACAGTAATAAAAGAATTTGGGAACTCGATAAATCTGGATTCAAATCTTAACTCTATTATTTAATGAATGTATTATTTTAAAGCAAGTTACATAAATTTCTGGAAATTCAGTTATTGAATAAGTATGAAAACATTATTCTTTGTTAAATAAGTATGATTATACCTCTCTTGTATGGTTATCATGAAGGTGAACTAAAATAGTAGATATAAAGAGCTGAGTAGAATTTTTCAATAGAAAACAGTAAGGAGTTCAAAAAATGTTAATTTTTATTCATCATTTTCTATTAGAATTCATCCTTAGGGCCAAAACTACCTATATGCCAATAGCCTTAAATTACCGGGCTTCTCATCAAAAGAGAGCTGGCCATTCATGATGCCTGCAGTAGTATCTGGCTGTCATGCTATTCTTTGGGACAATAAAGAGCAGCCTAGTGTATCAATGAGCACAATGAATTGGGTGGGGATCAGGAGATTAGAGACCCAGCCTGGTGAGTTTGGAAAACTCTTAAATCTTTCTAGTTGTCAATTACCTTATCTCTAAAGTGAAGATGTGTAGATAAAGGCGGAGACTTGCTGGGGTCCTCCAAGGCTCTGAAATTCTGTGAAATCTCCTTGTATCATTTCACAGCTGAGAGAGTGAAGTTTGGGTTAAAGAGGAAACATGACAGGAAACTATGCCCATAAAGAGAGCAGTTATTTTTTTCAGCATAATACTATTATTTTCTTCTTCTATTTTCTAACAGGTATTTCTTTAGGCAGAAAATGATGTCTGATATATTTTATGTTTACACACCCACTCTGCTTCTTAAAGAGTTAATAGAGTTCTGCATACAGTGGAACTTAATTAATAGCCAATGAAGATGGAAATAATTCTTTAATGATTATTATCATTAACTGTTCCTCACAACATCCCTGGCAAGCAATGTCAGTATAATTGCCTTAGTTTTACAGGTGAGAATTCTGAAACCCAGAGAAGGCAGAGCCACATGGCTAAAGTCACAGTTAGTAATTAGCAGAGCTGGGAATAGAATTCAGCATCCCAAGTCCTGGGATTTTGTTCAAACAAAATTATAACCACAGCCTGCCAATGGATTAGGAGCCTTGGGGAAAGACATTCCCCTGAAAAGACCAGTGGCTTTATATTGCTAGCCAAAAGCACTGAGCAGGGTAGGCTCCCGAGAAGTCATTTATTTCTTACACATTTAATATATTTTCTCAATCCTTATGATGATCTTTATATTAAAAATGTTATTATGATTCTAGACACCTTGTTAACATGGCTTTCTAATTCTTGGGTAAAATGTCTAAGCTTAAAGGCATGCCATAGCAATGAGGTTAGTGAGTTTAAGGCTGCTGATTAAGAAAGTAGGTGGCACATTAAAGCATGATCTATTTCATTCACTTATCCAACAAATGTTTATTGAGTGGCAACTACCTGCCAGGCACTGATCTAGACATTAGGAATATAGCCACAAACCAAAATTCCTCTCTTAATGGACATCACACTCTGGTGAGGTACAGAAAATAAGTAAGTAAATGTATAACATAAAATTACTATTAATAAATGTAATGGAGATCATAAAATCACCTTAGGAAATGAGACTAGGCAGTGTTTAGGGAGTTTGCTATTTTTATTTTTATTTTATTTATTTTGGGGGGGGCTGGGAGGGGAGTTTGCTATTTTTATATATGAATGTCAGGGAAGACCTTTCTGGGGAGGTAACATTTGAGAAGAAACCTAAATAAAGTTAAGAGATCATGCTGGAAAAAAGTAGCTGGAAGATTTAGAGTGTCCCAAAGTCTTGAGGTACCACATGCTTGGTGGGTTTATGGAATAGCAAGTAGGCTAGTGGGGATGGAGCAGGCTAAATAAAGGGTTATGTCAGAAGATCATGTTGCAGAGGAAGCTGTGTAGGCTCAGAGGCAAAGCCCTCTGAGCTCCCTTCCAAAGAAGGGAGAGCAAATTGGGTGGGGAAATGGAGGAGGATTGCTAGGCAGCCCTGAGGGCCTACTTGAAGTTTGTGGTCATAAATTTAAAGTGAGACCAGCCAGCACATTTATGTGTACTACAATATTAGGGTTTTCGGTTGAAATAAAAATTTTTTATTGAATTCCCACTTCATTTTTTCTTGTTTACTGCCACCCAAACATAATATCTTCAGGCAATGAGGAAAGGATTTTATTTACATGAAAATTGGATGATAAAATTAGGCAACCCACATCCACTCTTTCTGGAAGCAAATAGACTGTACTTAAACTAATTTCTTTGCTTCAGTTGAAGAGTTTTTCAGATACATTGCTTCTTCTAGAGATACGCATGTTAACAGACTTTCATTTTATGTTTTGAGAAGAAATAACTTTTTATATTGTATAAGTCACAATATTCATTATGTAAAATGTATGAGTCAGTTAAAAATACAAGGAAATAAAAATCAGTCTTCCTGTCAACCAGTGATAATCACTAGTAATGTTTTAGTATATTTCTTTTTTGGACTGTCTAGATAAATAGATTTATTTCTCTCCCAGTGGGACCACACTTTAAAAAGTTTTATTATCTACTTTTTAAAATGGAATAATATATATTCTAAATGCCTTTCAATGTCATTCTTCTAGCATATCATTTTTAAAGAATTCTTTTATGTGCACAGTTTCTTAATAGAACTGACAAATTGATTCTGAAGTTCAATGGAAGAGGAAAAGTATAAGAATACCTAAGAATATTTTGAAAAGAGAGGAAAACAGCAACAAAAAGTTCATGTCTTATAGCCTGGCAATACTGTTTCTAAGATATATATTTTATAAAAATATGAGCACTTTTGTAAAATGACATTTGTGTAGAGGATCTTACTGAAGCATTGCTTCTAATAAATCACATTTAGAAATCACTCAGATGTTTTTCAATAGGTGAACAGATAAATGATGATACATTTAATTTAAAAATAGGGTTTCCAATACATATTATGCAGTGGGAAAAATCATCAAATAATAGGTACAATACATTTTTTTTATGAAAATGAAATAAAAAACAACAAAACTTTCTATATTTAAATGCATATAAGTGAAGGTCCATAGCTATACACCAAACCAATATCTTATCTCTAGGATAAGAAATGAGATTTGGGGAAGGACCAATAGAGCAATTATGTGAAAAATTTTTGCACTTTTTACTCTGTATATTTGTGATTAGTTTACATTTTAATATTTAAAATGTGGCTATGCATTATTTATTTGTTATTATTTATGTATATATTTTTATAAATAATATATAATACATTTTATAAAGCACCAAAGTAAGAGTATTAAAAGCAGAACTTATTAGCAAATTTTTGGAGCCTGTTATAGCTAACTTTATCTGAAATATGTGTGTTTATGGATGGGAGCATTTGAGGTTTCATTAAATAAATGAATTTTAAATTGGGGTGCAATGGATTAACATATGTTAGACAAAAATATCAGAGATGCAGAAAACAGCATATATGAAAGCTCACAGGTAAGAAGAAGCATAGCATATTTGAGGAACAGAACAAACGTATGGCTAAAGCATAGAGATCATGAAAAGAATAATATAGGGTAAGGATGGGAGAGATTATCAAGTTAAGATCCTGAAGGGCCTTGTAATCCATGCTGGGATTTGGAGATTATATTAGAAGGCAATAATTAAAGAGTTCTTAAATTCAAGAGTGACATGATCAGATTTACATTTTGAAAATCTCAGATGTGCTTGAAAATGGATACTGGATTGAAGGAGAGTATATTTGGATAAGAAAGATCTATTGATACATAGTGGTCCAAGTGATGCAAGGCAGTAAATTGGGCAAGTATTCTAGCAGTGAGTATGGAGACAACAGGACTGACTTGAGGAATATTTATGAAGGGGAATTTACAGGAATTGCTGGTAGGTTAGGCATTAAGGTAGGAAGAAAAGTGAAGCTTCATGCTTTAAAAAAGGGACACGTAAAACAAACACATGGAAAGGTTGAAAGTAAAATAATGAAAAAGTATAGATCATGCAAGTACCAAGCACCTAGATATTTAAGAACCTCTATAAATTAATAAGAAAAAAACCCCATTTTATTCATATATTTATTTTTTCAGCTTTCTTGAGATACTATTGATATGTATGATAGGAGATACTATTGATATGATACATATGATATGTAACTTTAAGGTGTAAAATATGATAATTAGACACATGTACATACTGCAGAACAATTACCACAATAAAGTTAGTTAACACTTCCATCCATTCACATAATTACAATTGCTTTTGTGGTAATAGCATGTAAGATCTTTCTTAACAACATTCAAGTATATAATTACTTATTGTCAATTATAGTCACTATGCTGTACATTAGATCTCCAGAACTTATTCATCTTATACCAGGAAGTTTGTACCCTCTGACCAACATCTCCCTATTTCCCCATCCTCTGTCCTTTGACAACCACTATTCTCTCTTTTTCTATGAGTTCAGCTTTTTTAGATTTCACATATATGTGGGAATTACGTGTGTGTGTGTTTGTCTCTCTCTGAACTATTTCACTTAGCATAATGCCCTTAAGGTCCATCCATATAGTTACAAAAGGCAGGATTTCCTTCTTTTTTTAAATAGCTGAATAATATTCCTCTGTGTGTTTCATGCCATGTTTTTTTTGTCCATTCATCCTTCAATGGACATGTAAGTGGTTTCCATGTCTTCACTATTGTGAATAATGTGGCAATGAACATGGGAGTTCAGATATCTTTTCAAGATAGTGATTTCATTTACTTTGGATATATTCCATGTACGTAGTGACCATTTAGATGTCTTCGGGAAAATGTCTATTCAAGTTTTTTGTCCTTTTTTTTAATCAGATTTTTTTTTTTTTTTTTTTTTTGCTGTTGAGTTGTGTGAGTTCCTTATATATGTTGGATATCAACTATTTATCAGATATATGTTATGCCAGTATTTCCTATATTCCATGGGTTGCCTTTTCATTTTGCTGATTGTTTATTATGCTTTGCTGAAGCTTTTTAATTTGATGTAGTCCTACTTGTTTATTTTTACTTTTGTTGCTTATGCTTTTGGTCATATCCAAATAATAATTGCCAATACCGGGGTGCCTGGGTGGCTCAGTTGGTTAAGTGTCTGCCTTCGGATTGGGTCATGGTCCTGGGGTCCTGGGACCGAGCCCCACATTGTGCTCCCTGCCCCCTGCTTATGCTGGCTCTTTCCATCTCAAATAAATAAATAAACTCTTTTTAAAAAATAATTGCTGATACCAATATCAAGGAGCTTTTTTTACCTAGGTTTTCATCTAATACTGTTATAGTTTGGGTTCTTACGTTTAAGTGTAATTTTGAGTTGTCTGAATGGTATAAGATAGAGGTTTAATTTCATTTTTTTTTGCATGTAAATATCCAGTTTTCTCACCACCATTTATTTGAAGAGACTATCCTCTCCCCATTGAGTATTCTTGGCACCCTTGTCAAATATTTGTTATTCCTATATCTGTGGGTTTACTTCTGGACTCTGAATTTCATTCCATTGATCTATGGCAGTTTTTATGCCAGTGCCATACTGTTTTGATCACTATAACTTTGCAGTAAGTTTGAAATAAGGAATTGTGATGCCTTTAACTTTGTTCTTCTTTCTTATGATTATTTTGGTTATTCAGGTTTTTTGTGGTTCCATACAAATTTTAGGGGTTTTTTTTCTCTTTCTGTGAAAAATGCCATTGGAATTTTAATAGGGATTGCACTGAATCTGTAGATCACTTTGGATGGTATGGACATTTTAATAATATGCAATTATTCTGATCTAGAAACATGAGATATCTTTCCAATTATTTGTGTCTTCTTCAATTCCTTTCATCAATGTCTTGTTCTTTTCAGTATATGTATCTTTTACCTCTTTGGTTAATTTATTCCTAAGTATATTATTATTTGTGATGTTATCATAAGTGAGATGGTCTTTTTTCTTTATTTTTCTCAGATCATTTGTTAGTGTCTAGAACTGATTTTTATATATTGATTTTAAATCCTGTAATTTTGTTGAATTCATTTATTACTACTACATTTCTTTTTTTTTTTTGGTGGAGGATTTTCTATATAAAAGAAAATATCATCTGAAAACAGAACATTTTACTTTTTCCTTTCCAATTTGGATGCCTTTTATTTCTTTATCTTGCCTATTCCAGCCAGAACTTACAGTACTACGTTGAGTAAGAGTAGCAAAAGTGACATCCTTTTCTTGTTGCTGGTATTACAGGAAAAACTTTCAAACTTTCACCATTGAGTATGATCTTAGCTATAAATTTGTTATGCATGGACTTTATATGTTTAAATGTGTTTCTTCTACATCCAAATTGTTAAGAGTTTTTATAATAAAACTGTTGAATTTTGTCAAATGCCTTTTTCTGCATCTGTTGAAAGATCATGTGATTTTTCTCTTTCAATCTATTAATGTGGTGTTAAATTTAATCACATTTAATGATTTGCATATGTGGAACCATCCTTGCATCGCAGGGATAAATCACACTTGATCATGGTTTGTGATTCTTTTAATGTGCTATTGAATTTGGTTTGCTAGTATTTTGTTGAGAATTTTTTGCATCTATAATCATCACAGATATTGGTCTTCAGTTTTCTGGTAGTGTCCTAGTCTGGTTTTGGCATCAGGATAATGTTGGTCTCATAAAATGAGTTTGGGAGTATTCTTCTTCAATTTTTTCAATTTCCCTTCTTCAAACTTTAGTTTCAGAAGGATTGCTATTAGTGCTTCTTTAAATATTTGGCAAAATTCACCAGTGAATTCTGGGATTTTTTTTATGGGAAGTTTTTGATTACTGATTCAATCCCCTTATTAGTAACTAGTCTGATCAAATTTTTTGTTTTTTCATAATTCAGTCTTAGCAGGTGGTATGTTTTTAGGAATTTATCCATTTCTTTATGTTATCCAGTTTCTTGGTTCATAATTGTTAATAGTTGTCTCTTATGAATCTGTTTTTGTGTGGTGTCAATTGTAGTGTCTCCTCTTTCATTTCTGATTTTGAGCCTTCTCTCTTTTTCTTAGTCTAGCTAAAGATTTATCATTTATCTTTTCATAAAACCAGCTCTTAGTTTCACTGAATTTTTCTATTGCTTTTCTGATCTCTGTTTCATTTATTTTTGTTCTTTGTAATTTCCTTCCTTCTGCTAACTTTGGTATTAGTTAGTAACTCCAGGTGTAAAGTTCAGTTGTTTATTGGCATTTTCATTTTTTTCTTAATGTGGGAGTTTATCACTATAAAATTCCCTCTTTGACCTGCTTTTGCTGCATCCTGTAAGTTTTGGTATGTTTTGTTTTCATTTTTATTTGTCCCAAGATTTTTTTTTTAAATTTCATTTCTTTTTTAACCCATTGGTTATTCAGTAACATATTGTTTAATATCCACATATTTGTGAATTTTCTGTTTTTTTTTCTCCTGTTATTAATTCCTAGTTCATACCACTGTGGTCAGAAAAAATAGTTGGTATGATTTCAGTCTCTTTACATTTGCTAAGGTTAATTTTATTACCTAATATAATCTATCCTGGAAGATGTTTCATGTTCACTTGAGAAAAATTGTTTTCAGATGCTTTGGGGATGAAATTTTCTATATTTGTCTATTGGGTCCACTTCTCATAAAGTATACTTCAAGTTCAGTGTTTGTTTATTAATTTTTTTGGCTGGATAATCTCTGCATTTCTAAGATTGATACATTCAAAGCTCTCCTACTCGTATTGTGTTGTTATCTATCTTTCCCTTCAGATCTTTGAGTATTTATATTTTTTAGGTGTTCCAATAATCAGTGCATGTTTATTTACAAATGTTATATCTTCTTGATGAATTAAACCAATTATCATTATATAATGACCTCATTTTTCTCTTGTTACAGTTTTTGTCTTCTGTCTGAGCATAACTACCCCTGCTTTCTTTTAGTTTCCATTTGTGCAGAATATTTTTTGTCATCCCTTCACTTTCAGTTTGTGTGTGTCCTTACAGTTGAAGTGAGTCTTTTGTAGACAGCATATGATTGGGTCTTGTTGTTTAATCCATTCACTCACTCTATGCCTTTTGATAGGAGAATTTATTCCATTTACATCTAAGATAATTATTGATAGCATAATCATGCTAAGTGAAATAAGTCAAGCAGAGAAAGTCAATTATCATATGGTTTCACTTATTTGTGGAACATAAGGAATAGCATGGAGGACATTAGGAGAAGGAAGGGAAAAATGAAGGGAGGGAAATCGGAGGGAGAGATGAACCATGAGAGACTATGGACTCTGAGAAACAGAGTTTTAGAGGGGAGGGGGAAGGGGAGATTGGTTAGCCCGGTGATGGGTATTAAGGAGGGCACATACTGCATGGAGCACTGGGTGTTATACAAAAACAATGGATCGTGGATCACCACATCAAAAACCAATGATGTATTGTATGGTGACTAACATAACACAATAAAATTAAAAAAAATAAAAAGTAAAAAATAAAATAAAATAAAAAATAATAATATTGATAGGTAAGGACTTACTAATGCCATCTTATTAATTATTTTCTGGTTGTTTTGTAGTGCCATCACTCCTTTCTTCCTCTTTTGCTGTCTTTCTTTGTGCATTGATCATTTTCTATGGTGGTATTGTTTGATTCCCTTCTCTTTATTTTTTCTGGATCTATTTTAGGTTTTTGTTTTGTGGTAACAGTGACTCTTACATAAAACATCCTATAGATATAACAGCCTATTTTAAACTGATAACAACCTGCTGGAGTAAGTCAAAAGCCTACGTCCATGATAGTGGGCCTGGCTGGGAGCCTGGGTTCACAGGGGCTGATTTTGAGTTTGCTGCCCCAGGAACCACCCAAGGATGGTGCCAAGGTAGGCCGAGGGCCTGAATTCACGGTGACCCACTTAAGAACCTCGTGTCACAGAAGTCATCTGCGGCCATGGAAGCCATCTGGGACCAATGGAGCCAGCAGTTGGCTGGGTAAGTCAGAGGCCTAAGTCCACTGGGAGCTACCTAGAACCACAGGAGTGTGCCTGATGCTGGAGCATTCTTGGGGGATGGGGTCCGTAATGAAGTTAGGTACTCACTTCACTCTTTCTCCCATAGGGAGAGTGTCTCTACATGTAGGGCTGCTCAGGCTTTGTGGAAGTGTGATAAGGGTAATGTAAATCCATTTTCCCTACCCTCCTCTGTATGTCTTTTCTCTCATCTGGAATTCTTAGCCTTTGTAATGGTATTTTGATGCACAGATAATTGTTCAAATTGATGAGTTTGAGAGGGAATGGCCACTAAAAGTCTTATACCACCATTTGCAGACATCACTGTCCCCAAAAAGCCCAATTTAAAAATGGGCAGAAGGCTTGAATACACTTTGCAGAATGTGGGCAATGGACAGAATGTTCTGAATAGGATCCAAGAGCTCATCTGGTTTTGTGGCAATCAGCTGCCTAAGAGAGTGTAACCCCCTTCTTCCAACTGAAAAGACTGGACATACACCACATCTCCCTGGAGGTTCAGTAGCTTCCTAAACCTGAAAGTGGGTTTTTCTCTTTCCAAAATCAGCACCCCCAGAGATAAGGAACAACTACCTAATATTCTTATTGATGCAGACTTGGCTCAGGTATGGACAGTAGTGAAAGCAAAAAGTATCTCATTATCACTCTCCTTTATAAAACAGTAATTGTATCAAGAGATAAAACCTTGATTTGACATGAAGCAACCTTTCCAACACCCCAGTGGTTAATTAGTGTTAAATTAATGGTGATGCAGCCAAGATTCTGACATTAGGTTATGTGGTAGTTTTATTTTTCAGTGTACCAAGAGTTTTTATTTCTACTTATGCTTCATCAGAATAAAATTGGAGCTTAGAAGCTTCATGGCCCATTAGCAAGATTTTATTTTTCACTTTCATTCTAACATGAAGTATAGAAAATAAAGATCTCTTAGAGCAGGCAAGATGCATTTCTCTTAATTTCTGGGGATGACAAAAAGAGAGTAACTTGCTTAAGCACATTAGGGATGATTTTTGACTAACCATTATAAAGACTGTCTTACTGGCCTTACACATAACATTGAAACAGGCTACTGAAAAAGATTGACATAGCCCCATCTTCAAAATCTTTGAGATGTGAAAGGGAGATAACATGATATCATACCACTTTAAAGGCAAAGAAAAAAATTCCATGAAACACCAACCCAAGAAAAAGAGGAGAGAAAACACTTTTCCTTAGGCCTTTGAGTTAAATTGACCTGTTTTAGGTCTTTCTAGAAAAGGGTTACCTCCTAGGTGGAAACAATTCCAAGCCTGTTTTCCCATTCAAATGACTGGAGGAAATAGTGGATAAAGAGGGTACTCCATATCGGCTCTGAACTATAATCCCTTCCATCATCAGTATGAAAGCTCCAAATGTTAGCATTTGGAGTGAATCTAGAGTGAATAAGGAAGAGAAATAAAGTTTCCATCCTGCTCTACTTCACAAATTTTTAGAAGTGGATCCTGTTTTGTCCTTCATAAAATGGCTTAAAATAGCATTGTGAGTCTTTTTGTTTTTCTTTCTTTTTTAACTTAAAGCTCTATAGAATTGACTCAGGAGTCTCACTGAAGAAGGAGAAGACAGGGGTGGGGCTCCATGCTTCTACTCCTGCTTGTTTTTTAAATAGCTTTATTGAGATATAGTTCATATACAAGTAACCCGTTTATTTAAAGCATACCATTCCATGGTTTTTAGCATATTCACAGATATGTGCAACTATTTCTACAGTCAATTTTAGAATATTTTCATCATCTAAAAAGAAACCCTGTGTCCTGTACCTATTACTCTAACATCCCACTTGTCACCCCAGTTTTAGGCAAACACAAATCTACTTTGTGACTCTATAGATTTTTCTTTTATGGAAATTTCATATGAATGGAATCATATAATATTTGGTCTTTTGTGACTGGCTTCTTTCACTTAGCCTAATGTTTTCACATGTTGTAACATGTATCCATACTTCATTCCCGTTGGAATGTCTGAAAATTATTTCATTGTAAGTTTTTTTTCTAATATGTGGTTACAGTCAAATTTTTATTTGAAATAAACACATTTCCGTACTATACTAAATTTAAATAAATATATTTGTTCTGTACTAAAAATAATACTTTCAATACTAATGACATGAAGATCTCTAAGTCTGCTCCATATCAGATATTCTTTGAACCTATAATTTATCTTTTCTATAACCAGTGATCCAACTGAAAATTCTTGGTGAGCAAGTGAACCCAACTCCCTTTATTTATAATAAAACTAAAGAAAAATTGAGTTAGTGTGTGATAACCTTTACTAGTATATTCAGGTTAACAATGACTGCCCAATCAAGTCTCCCTCTTTAACAAAATACAATATTCAGAATCTTCACTGATGTGCCACATCTCTTGAAAACCTCCAGATGAGATCATGGATTTGAATCCTGATATCATCAGTTTCTACCTTTGGGACCTTTACTTGCCTATTCTAAGCTTTAGGTTTTTAATCTGTGCAATAAGATAATAATTATATTTGCATCTCGGGGATTTTTTTGTAGACAACTTAATGAGAAAATGTATGTGAATTTCAGGCACAGTTCCTGGCATACTGAATGCTATTAAGTATTTAATAAATGTGAGTTGCCATTATTCATATTATTATTATCACTTGAATCCCAATATGTAGCACAGTGCTTATTAATAAGATGAGAAATATAATTAATACAATTAATTGTCCCCCTCAAATATTTGTCCAATAAGGAATAGATGAATTAAGGAGCCTCTCAAGACTAGAGGACCCTACATTATATTTCTCATTTTATTAACCTTGGACTTCACAATAGAGTTGTCTGTTCTGTGTGAGTCATTTGGGAAAGCCACTGAGGGAAGTTCTTCTCATGACAAAAGTTACTACTAATGGGGAAGTGTGTCAATATCTGTCTTGAACCTCTCATGGTCATCTCAAGGAGAAGAGCAGATATTAGGATGTTTCATTTCTGTCAGTAAACAGTGATGATATTACATCCCCTGCATCTTAAAATGACATCAGAATCCTTGGAAGCATTTCTTCTAGAACCACCTGGCATTGATTTTTTTTTTTTTTAGCTGCCTTTCCTGAGGACTCAGCAAATTTACAAAGTGAAGGAAGCAATAATTCTCTAGCCAAGAAAACTGCTGAAGTAAACCCACATGTTCTTTCTATACCCATTGGTATAACACACAGCCAGCCTGACAAAAATGCTGACCCCCCTCCTGCTTGAAACTGTTAATTTCTGAGAAGTAGGGAGCCTGGAGTTCAAGCTCTGTGTTTTTGTTGCTCTGAGGTTCCTGTGGGTATATGTGCTCCATCTGATTTTCAAAGTTGTAGACTGCCTTGATTTCAGATAGGGTAAGTCCAGAATTGTCTTTTAGGAATACATTACAATTTATTTAAGGCTTGCTCTTTCTCTGCACATTTTTTGGATACATAAAACAAAAACAAAACATAAAATGGGACCTTTTCAAAACATGGTAGGGGAAGGTTGACACAGTTCTGCCCTGTCCTCTGAGCTCCTGAATCTAAGCAATTTGGGAGATTAGGTGGATATTTCTTGAGTATGTGTATGAGTGAAACTTTGGAATTTTGTAAGAAGAATAAATGAAGGAGAGAGAATGAAATTGTAGAAGGGAAGTTCTCAGCTACTCATTGCTGTCTCTCATTCTGTCTTTTCAGTGTCTATCTTCCTATAGGCCACCAGCTTTCCTTCTGGGACTGATCCTGTCTCCAATCTGCTTGATTGAGTTCATTACTTCCGCTGGGTAGAATGGGGACAAATCCCTACTATGTTTGGCTAAAATAAGCTTGTTGTTTTTTAAAAGGAATGCTTTAGGGAAAAGAAAAAAATGAGAAATAAAACTAAAGTAAATTAATCCCTCGCCTGAAAGAATAGAGAACATTTAAAAACACGGAGCAAAGGGAGACTATGGTGCTCAATGCCGCCGTACATTGGCTTCATGGGCGTGCCTCAGCAGGAACACAACCCTTACTTTATTTCCATTTACTTTAAACATCTGTACTTATCTCAAACCTGTGTGTTTGCTTTGGGCTGTGTATGAGCTGTTTGCATAGTCCATTTTTTTTTTAATTTTTTATTTTTAAGATGTGGCTTAAATAGTTAAGTGTTACCCTCCTTGGAGCCTCTTTGCTATATGTGGTCCTTCTTAGTTGGCCTTGCTTAAATCCTGGATTCACTATATTCTAATTGTGTGATCTTTCTAGATCACAATTCCATCAAATATAATAGGCTGAAATTCTAAAACCTGAGTTGGAGGGCTGTTTTAAGTGTTGTTGATATTGTCTTCATGGTTCTTAATAGAGGCTGACACAATGTAGGAGCTCAGGAAAATGGCAGATACTTTTGTTATTACCACAGCTGACTGGAAACATCTACCTCTTATTATGGCTAAGCTTTGACACCTATGTTTTAAGTTTTTAGCTTCCGGTTTTCAAAGCATAGATGACTGACAAATTATTATGAATCACTTCTATATGATTTCTGGCTTCACTATATAATTTCTAATGACAGTACTTCCTTTGCTTTAGGCACCCCATGAAAACATCTATAAAGATTCTTCCACAGACGTGAGGTGCACAGTAGGCATTTAAATTCTTTCATTTTCTGATAGCAGTGCTCAGCATTTCTCACCTCAGAGATGGTAGACCAGCTGACCAGCTTTTACTTTTATGAGTATTTGGCTGCTTATCAGAACTGGAAAGGAAAACAAACAAACGTGTAAAGAGTCAAAGTATATATAAATTTTGCTCCTCTATTCCCACCTTAATTGTCTGATAGCAAGTTCTCCAATCCACATTCAAATTTCACTTTTCTTTGTTCCACTGGCATTGACTTAATGTGTCACACCATATTACTTTTTTTAAAAAAGGTTTTATTTTTTATGAGAGAGAGAGAGAGCATGCAGTGGGAGGGGCAGAGGGAAAGGGACAAGCAGACTCTGTGCTGAGTGCCAAGCCCCACGATGCCTCAATCCTAGGACCCCAAGATCATGCCCTGAGCTGAAACCAAGAGTCCGGTGCTTAACCAACTGAGCCACTCAGGCGCCCCAACACTGTATTACTCTTAGTTGGGCATCAACTAGGCTAGGCTTGAGCAGCAGTGAACAGGGCCAGAGGACAAAACCCAGAAGATTTCAAGAATGAAGCAGGAGTTTAAGCCAAACAATAAGTCTAGCACCACGTAACTGGTTGAAGCCCCTAATTTGAGCAGAGCAGTGAGTCAGTGGGACTGGGGTCAAGAGAGCGTCAGCAGTTACTGGGGAAATAAGTCATTAATAGAGAAACAGAGTATTTAATATAGAAGGAAGGTTGCTGAAAAGACCGTGACTCTAGTGCTCAGATCAGCATTTCGTCTTTCTCCTTCCTGGGTATATAATTATAAGCAAACCCATTCACTCCAGTAAATTGCATTTTCCTCACATGTAACATAGGAATGATATTTATCTTACCTTCCAAGACTCTAGTAATATAGACAATAATAAAGCACTTGATAAACAATTGAGCACTATGTTCATTATAAGGTAAAGGTAGCCTGTGGGTTAGATGCCACATGCAGATTGTTTGGCCAAAATGTGGCATCCAACCCATGGGTTACAGACAATATGGATTTCCTTGAAACACTGAAAGATCTGGAGCCTCTGGGCCAGTGTTACTGTTAACAACAATAGGCTGGGAATTTGGGTTTGTAACTTGTAATGAGAGATTCATGTCTCCCCTCTGCTCAGGATCTAGACCTGACAGCCCAGGATATGATTAATCAGGGCTCAGGGCTCAGGAAGCAGCTCTCCACACCTGGCAGAGCCTGACAAAATCTTTGCAATCAGATTACAAAGCAGTGATATGATGTCCTGTCAGTGGGGGCATGGACATGGAACATCATTATGCAGAACAATTTGTTATCATAGCCGACCTTGTCCTGGGCTTTTGACTGCATATTGATGTGGCCCAGCTCACTGAAGGTGCATGGATAAATGTGGGTAAGGCACTGTGAGAGAAATTGGTAACAGCTAGAAAGCTAGCTCTTTCTACCTCATGCTCCGCTTGAAAAGAAATGCAGTTCTGGGGACACCATTCATTTTGCTATTTCTGAGGTCTTTCACCTTCACTTCAGCAAGATACAGGGGCTGCTTTTCTTTATTCCTGAATAAGTTTTTCTGTTTCTCCTTCAGTTCTTTTTCGACTCTGGTGCTTAGGATGTCACTGGGGTGGGATAGTGGTAGAACTTTTTATTTATTTATTTTTAAGATATCAATTCTTTTCTTTTTTTGGAATAGTCCAGGATATACCTGTTTCCTCCAGAATCTTTTTTTCAAAGCCAGTTGTCCTCGCTCAACACGTGTATGAGGTCACTCACATTGTACCATGAGGGGTCACTTTCTTGCATCTATATCAAGCTATTGCCCCCAAACACAAGGGTCTTCACATGACTGTTTACTGAAATACCCACCAATAATTTTAGACAGAGCTTTAGTCATGTTCCACCTCTGCTAATTTAATGAAAGGGGAGGCCCTTGTATTATTTGATTAATTCTTTTAAGCTTTAGTTTCTTCTTTCTTAAAATGGCCATTATAGGGAGAGGGAACAATAAGCTCTGTTTCATCTGGCTACTTTTACAGCATTAAAGTGCAGTGGATTTGGGGTTGCACTCTGAGCCTGTGACCAGCCTGGTAATCCCGACTTCAGTGCACTTCACAGACCTGGTGACCTTAGACTTGGGAGGGAGAAGGACACAAGAGGTCCCACTGACACCTTCTGGAGCAAGCCACATTCTGCAAACTACATTTATCAGAGGGTGCTTGCCTACTTACCTATTTGTTCACCATCCTTGAGTGCATAGTTCCTTTATAGAAACCAATTGCAATGGTGGGAGAGTAAAATCTAGTTTCATTCACACAACAAAAATGTACTTTGACCAATGCGATGTTTATAAAACATACTCCTTTGAAAAAAGATGGTGTCACAGGTCAGGTTCCCCAGGCAGTGCACTTTGAATAGAGGTTTGTGTATGGCAAATTTATTAGGATATGCTCTTGAGAACAGTACTGCTGGAACAGAAGGGAAGGAAGAAGGATGGGGCAAAATGAAAATTTAGGCTATGGTGCAATCTCAACTTAATTTTTAACCAATCCCATGGATAAAAATGACTGGCATAGCTATTCACTTTTCCTACACCCTGGGGGGTGAGGGTCAGGCCTTTATATCCTACATTGACCAATCACTGGTTGTGGGAGGCTCTAAGAAGGGGTTTTAACCTTCACAGAGGCAATGCTGTCTAGGCCAGAGCAGCTTGGGGTGGGGTCTGGAGCAGAGAAGCTGGATAAATGGTAGGTTTTATGCTGCTTCTTAGTGCAGACATTTCCCCTTTCCAAAACCACTCAGATCTCTGCATGTGACACCTCCTTATTTTTGCATAATGCTGTATATTTCACAGAGATTATCATATATGTCCCTCCTCTGTGACATTTTTTGAAGCTAGTGAAGCAGCTATCATTCCCATTTTAAAGAAAAAGAAATAAATTTTGAGACTCTTTCCAATCATTCCTTCCTTGTGTCGCCCTCAACAAATTATAATTTCTGTGGGACTTCCTTTTCAACAAAAAGGAGGAGAAAATAACTTATGTGCCTAATGTTTCATTGCTGATTTAGGATCTATAGTTGTGTACCTTGCACAGATGTATGTGTTCACTAAGCCCTACACTGCCCCAGTGGGACAGGTTAGTGATGGAACTATGCTCTGAGACAGTAGAGAGGATAGCATGCAAAAGAACTAAAATGCAATCTGAAAAGATGTCCCCAGTGTGCAGGTGTCCTTAAAGTGTTTGGAATTACATGAATAACAATGAATAATATTTCCATGTTATGTGTGTCCTGAGATTTTTTTCCCCTTCCAGATAAAATGATTCGTGCTCCTAAAGTGGAATCACAGGAAGCAGACTTGGCAGGATTCTATGCAACACTCATGCCTATTTTTGTTTTTTCTTCAAAGCCATTTGTTGACACAAGCCTTTTAATGCGGTATATGTGCTATTCTCTAAATTTAACTTGTTCTGTTAGTGAAATACAAAAGCCGTGACATCTAACTTGACTCTTTGTCATTCTCACATTACATTCCTAACCTCTGGATATTCCAGGTACACTCTTTCCAACTGAGAGGGTTTGCAGAACTACTCTACACCTGTGGGCAGCATCTTTTCCCCCATCTATGGGGGTGATGTTTAGCCTACAAATTTTCTTGCAATTTCAGCCAGCATTTAGTGCCCAAGCAAATTACCTGAAAATGAGGGGCTGGAACTGACCCAAGTCAGACCTTATCAGCATTTAGTAATACAGGTAGAAGGTGAGTGAAAGAAGAGGCAAGACACATGGAAAAGGGTTTGATCAAAGAAGAGCAGTGAAGCAGAAAATAAGGACATTGCCAGGTTGCTTGGCCCTGATTTCATGTATCTGACAAGCTGTTTATTACAACAATGTGAGGTTCCTGTTCTACCTAAGAGTGCCTTTTCTAACACTATGGTTCTTATATTTGGGGAAACCTGGTTGTGTTGTATGTAAGCTTTGGTTTTAGGGAAAGAAAATGAAATTATGCATCAGTTTGAAGGAGAGAATGCTCTCAGCTCCCTGATGTGAAAGAAATGGAGTAAGGCAAGAAGCAAGAAGAAGTTCTTTTGCTTTGCAGTATGCCTTTGTCTTTGGCCACTGCTCTCAAAAGCTCGGACCATGAACTGCCCTCCTAGATTTGTTTGAACTTTTTCTGATGTACTTTGGCGCATTTTCATTTCTCCTCCCAGGTACTTCTTCTCTTAAAATCTTTACTTTTGACTCTAAATCTCTTTGAGGAAATTTCTTAAAACATTATATTGATTTAAATTGCATTCTTTAACACATTAATTCATTTCATATATTTGCCATCACGAATATTACCAAATGATGTATTCCTCATCATTGGAGGAGTCAAAATGTTCTAGTCACAATCAGGTTCACAGTGAATATTGAGTTTCACTCTTGTCCCTTCTTAATGTGTTATATAGTAAGATGAGCTGAAGTGAAATCATTAGAGAAAGATGTGAAGTGCCCCACCTTAAGTCCTGTCACTTTTTGGTGGGGAGCCACAGGAGCTTATCAGTCAATATATAGCATTTAGATATGGGATAAAAGGTTTGAAGTGATTTCTATGTATAGCCTACTATAGACTGATAGACTACTACTATCATAGTCCTAGTGGACATGAGCTGGTAATATTAACTCCAGCTATAAGGCCAATGTCCATTTTATAGAATAGGAAAGGCACACTAGAGCTTCCCTAGAATATCCTGACATGCATTACACCAAATAGCTTAGCCGTTTTGTCTAAAATCATCAATAATGTCAGTTATAAACTAAGAAGTCACATCTCAAAACATTCATCACCCTCTCTCTGTCTTCAGGATTATTCTGATCATTTATACATCAGGTCTGTCCCATCTTATTTTTGTTTTTTGTTTGTTTGTTTTTAAGATTTTATTTTTAAATAGTCTCTACAACCATTACAGACAGATAAACAAAACCAGTGAAAGGAACCAGTGATTGATTCAAACAGCAAAACCCTTTAACCTCAGTTTTCCCTTTAGCTATGTAAGCATAGCTACGCATTGTCTCTTTGTTTAAAGTGAAATAGCTGAAAACAGTGTTCTCCAATGTAGAATGTTAACAGTCGGAGAAATTAGGTGTGGAGTATGCGGGAACTCTGTGCTATCTTGTGATTTGGCTATAATCTAAAACCATTCTAAAATAAAAGGTTTTATTGGTTAAGCATCCAGGTCTTGATCTCAGGGTCATGAGTTCAAGCCCCCAGTTGGGCTCCATGCTGGGTGTGGAACCTACTTTATTTATTTATTTACTTTTTAAAGATTTTATTTATTTGACAGAGAAAGAGACAGCGAGAGAGGGAGCACAAACAGGGGGAGTGGAGGAAGGAGAAGCAGGCTTCCCGCCGAGCAGGGAGCCCAATGCGGGGCTCGATCCCAGGACCCTGGGATCATGACCTGAGCCGAAGGCAGACGCTTAACGACTGAGCCACCCAGGCGCCCCTGGAACCTACTTTAAATGAATGAATGAATGAATGAATGAATGAATGATTGAATAAATAAAAAGTTTATTTAAAAAATGTTGTCTCTTCACTGTCTCCATTTTCATCAAATCCCACTCCCTACTCAAGCTACTGCAGTCTGATTCACTCAGCACTGTACTGAAAGGACTTTGCAAAGTTACCAATAATCGCCATGTTGATAAATCCAGTGATCTATGGTAGTTCTTATTTCCTTTAACTTCTCAGTCATATTGAACACTTCTGATCACTCTCTCCTTTTTGAAACATTATCAAAGGAAGAGACCATTGCTCTTTAACTGAAACAGAGAGCTGAATGTGAATGTGTTGTGTGTTAAGAAAGGGAGAACTGTATTTGAAAAGCACAGTCTTCTTAACAATCAGTAGAGGGGTGCCTGGATGGCTCAGACAGTTAAGCATCTGCCTTTGGTTCAGGTCATGATCCTAGGGTCCTGGGATCAAGCTCCCCATCAGGCTCCCTGTTTAGTGGGGAGTCTGCTTCTGCTTCTGCCTCTGCCCCTCCCCTCCTCTCATCCTTTCTCTCTGGCTATCTCTCTCGCTCTCTCTCAAATAAATAAAATCTTAAAAAAAAGAAAAAAAACAATCAGTAGAGTCTGGGGAGCTATAGAGTGCAAAGACTGACAGACTTTCAGAAGTGGGAGTATCTGGAGATAGGTTAAACTTCAACATTGAAAGATTGGTTATTGGAATGAGGCTGTTGCTGATTAACTGACTTAAATGTATGGTTACCAAAGACAGTTGTTGCCATACAAGTCCTCACTGACCAATTGAGATGGATTTAAAACCAGCTCTGGAGATTATTTTTCATTTCTTGGACTGTGGCCAAAGAACAATCAGCCCTTTCCTTGAATTATTAGAAGTAAATCAACTTTTTAATTTCTCCCTTGGCTTCTGTTCTTCTTCTAACTTTCCTCTCGTGTCGTTAATTCTCCCATACTTGCCACACCATTTTCCCTTTTTAAATGCTAGACACTTAAGTATTAGAATTCCTACTGTCCATATACTTTATGTGCATGCAATTTCATGTGTCCTAAGACCTCTTTTCTCCTCATCAATCTCTTGATGATTTCAGCTATGTCTTTAAACACAATTTCCTTGTCTTTACCTCCCCAGAGTAGATTTCTTGCGGAGCTCTACCTCTTTACCTCATATTTATATATCTAACTGCTTAATTAATATCTTCATGCAGTTGTCCAATGCACATTTCAAGCTCACCATGGCCCAAATGAATCTTTCCCACTAAAAATTCACTTCCATTGATAGTCCTGTTCATCTCAGCTAATGGCAAGTAAATCATTATTTTTTACATTTTATTTTTATTGAGATATAGTTGACATAAAATTGTGTAAGTTTAAGGTGCACAGCATGTTGATTTGATACATTTATATATTACAGTATGATTACCACCATAGCATTAACTAACACCTCTATCATGTTACCTAATTATCATTTCTTTTATGGTGGGGACACTTAAGGTCTAGTCTTTTAGCAACTTTGAAGCCTATAATATGCTATTGTTGTTTATAATCATTATGCTGTGCATTAGGTTACCAAGACTTATTTATCTACTATTTCCAAGTTTGTACCTTTAAACATCTAATTTCCCCACTCCTCACCCTCTGGTAAATACCATTCTACTCTCAGTTTTTAACAAGTTCAGCTTTTTTAGATTCACATATAACATATCATACAGCATTTGTCCTACTCTGTCTGACTTATCTCACTTAGAAGAATGCCCTTATGGTCCACCATGTTGTCTCTAATGGCAAGATTTCCTTCTTGTCATGGCTGTGTAATATTCCACTGTGGTGTGTGTGTGTGTATGTCATTGTTTGATGGACACTTAGGTTATTCCATATCTTGGCTATTGTGAATAATAGTGCAATAAACATTGGGGTGCAGATACCTCTTCAATATCTTGTTTTCTTTTCCAATTGATAGATACCAAGAAGTGTGATTATTAGAAATATGGTAGTTCTACTTTTAAATTTTTGAGGAACCTCCATACTGTTTTCCTAGTGGCTGAATCAATTTACATTCCCACCAACAATGTACAAGGGTTCCATTATATCCACACCTCAGTGACACTTATCTCTTATTTTCTTGATGATAATCATTCAAATAGGTGTGAGATGATATCTCATTGCTGTTTTGATTTTCATTTCCCTGAAGATTAACCATACTGAGCATCTTTTCATGTACCTATTGACCATTTGGAAGTCTTCTTTGGAAAAATGTATCTTTAGTTCCTCTGTCCATTTTTAAATCAGATTTTGTTGTTATTGTTTTTATTGAATTGTGTGAGTTCTTCAGATATTCTGAACACTCAATAAGGAAAAGACAGTTTCAACAAATGTTATGGGAAAACTGGATAACCACACACAGAAAAATGAAATTGGATCTTTTTCTTATACCACTCATAAAAATTAACACAAAATGGATTAAAGAATTCAAGACCTGATAACATAAAACTTGTAGGAGAAAACAGGGAAGAAGTTGCTTGACATTGGTCTGGGCAATGATTTTGTATTTGATATGACATCAAAACCTCAAGCAACAAAACCAAAAATCAGTAAGTAGAACTACATCAGAATAAAAAGCTTCTGCACAGAAAAAAGACACAATTAAAAAAAAAAGACAATATGGAATGGGAGAAAATAAAAGCAAACCACATATTAGATAAAAGGTTAATATCTAAAATTTATAAAGAATTCATACAGTGCAATAACCAAAAAAAAAAAAAAACCACGAATTAATTTTAAAGTGGATGGAGGACCTAACTAGATATATTTCCAAAGAAGACATCCAAATGGCCGATAGGTACATAAAAAAATATTCAGTCACAGGACAATGCAGCCCTATGCTATGTTGCCTTGTGAGGGCGGAGTGGCCCTGGGAAAGTTTTTCCTACCATTGTGACTAAACTTGTATTTTGTTGGGGTTTTTTTTTGTTTGCTTATTTGTTTGTTTTACTTCCCCAATGGTGTGCTGAAATCTTTTGGGGGGAAGGCTGTTATTTCTGTAAATTTTCTCTTGTCCATGGTAATTTGCTCAGGTGGCACATTCTGGGTTTTTTCCAGGCTACTATTAGAGGGGTTGTGGCATGTCTGCAGGCTCTGCTGTTTCTGCAGCCTTTAGGGAGGTCTGTCTGCTTATTACTGGATGCACACATGGGTGAGACTCCTTCCAGGTCCCTTGGCATCTGGTGCTAGATCCCACAACATCCACAAAGGTGCTTTTGTTCATGGGTGGATATCTAATTCATTGTTAATAAATAGGGACAAAAAGGAGAAACATCGTATACCACCATACTCATATCTATCTCACTGTTCCTTCTAGCACCAATCTGTTCAGTTGGAGTAATCCTTGACTTTTCTCCTCTCACACCACACTATTCAATCTGTCAACAAATCCAGTTGACTGTAACTTCAGAATAAATCTGTAAAGTGATCACATCTTGCATTCTCCATGGCTGCCGTCTTCGTCCTAAGCACTATGATTGCTTGAGAAGATAACTGCAAAAGCCTCTAAACTCATCCTATTTGTATTCTTGATCTTCTCACCTACTATTAAGTTCAGCAACTATCCTAGTTTTCTTGGAACTTACCTGGGTTTAGCACTGACCTTCATATATCTCAGGACACCCCTCAGTCCCACAAAGCTGGGACAGGTGGTCACCCTATCATTTACTCTCCAGACAATGTCCAGAGTTGTCTTTTAAAAATACAAATCAGATCCTATCAATCTGCTATTCCAATCCTTCAGTGACTCCCTACTTCACTCAGAATAAATGCTGATATCCTTACAATGGCCTATAAGACCCTGTATTCCACTGCTTTCTGTGTTCTTCTAACTTTGCTACAACTCCTCTTCTCATTATTTTGCAACAGCCACAGTGACTTTTATGTTCCTTGAACTTTCCTCTCTTAGGATCTTTGCATTGGTTGCTCCCTCTGGAATACTCACCCTTTAGATACATATGTGGCTCATAACCTCATTTATTTTGTCTTTGCTCAAATGCTACCTTCTCAATTATCTCCACCCTGACCATTTAGCTTAATGTTGCAGTGTCCACTCTCAGAACTCTGAAGCTTAGTTTCCATGCATTTTTTTCTCCATTGTATTTACCACCTTCAACATATTATGTAATATACTTACCAATTATGGCAATGTCTGTTAACAATGGAATATAAGCTAATGAGGATAGGAATTTTTATCAGTTTTATTTACTGTTGTATTCTCAGTGCTTAGAATAGTTCCTGGCACATGATAAATCCTCAATACATATTTGTGAAATGAATAAATTAATGGCTCTATTTACCACCTACATGTGGATTGTTCTCTCTCTTTCTCTCCTCCTACTTAGACCTCTCTTAATAGTTCAGACCTCTACATATTTCTGTCTTCTTAACTATATCATCAGAGTGTCCTGCTGGAATTTCAAACTCAATTTATTCAAAGTGTAATTCATTATCTTCCTACTAAAGCCACACCTCTTCCAATATGTTCTTTTCTAGTGAATGACTATATTTTTATATCTGATTAAGCAAACAAAGAACTTGAGAGTTATCTATGACACCCTTTTCTCCATGATCTACCATATCTAAAATTCTGTTACTTCCAAATAAGTGGAATCTCTTCATTTTACTCCATCTACACTGTCAACATCCATGTTCACACTCCTCTCATTTCTCAGCTGGCAGATGTCTTTAACTGATTCTTAAAAATTTTCTCTCTTCTCTTTTATCCATTCTTCCCACTGCAGCCAAGCTGAAACACAAAAATATAATTCTGTCACCTTGGGAATACACCCATACCACCATCACTGTGCTCAAACATTTAAATATTTTTTATTGCCTTTAGAAGAGAATAAGTACTAAATCATCAATATGGCCTCCAAGATCAGGTATGGTCTGGTCTTTGCCTACGTCACCAACTTTACCTAGTGCTAACTTCCCCCTAGCTCTCCTAATTCTATCCATAAAAGTCAGCTGGAGTTCCTTAAAAGCTTTATGCCCTTTCTATCTTGAGGCATGCATATATGCCTTCCTTCTGCCTGAAATGCACTCCCTTTCTACCTTTTCCTAATTTACTGCCTGCATCAGAGCTCTGCTCAAACATTGATCTTTCTAGATAATGTTTTGGGACTCTCCAAATCTGGTCAGTGTCATGATTAGGCTCTCATAAAATCATGCATTTCTTTCTATAGTCCTTTAAAAGAGTAACAAATAATTAGGTGATTGCTTTTTAAATGTCTGTCTCCCTGATAAAGGAGTGAAAAAATATTTTTTTTTTCACTGTTGTTTTTTTTTTTCACTGTTGTTTTTTTTTTTCACTGTTTTTTCTCAAGCATTTAAACAGTTTGTCTTGGTCCATTTGGGCTGCTATAACAGAATAGCATGGACTGGGTAACTTATAAAGAACAGAAATTTATTTCTTACAGTTTCTAAGGCCAGAAGTCCAAGATCATATTCCAGAATGGTTGTTTTCTGGTGCAGGCCCTTTCCAAGGCCCTTTCCACGTTGCAGACTACCAACTTCTAGCTATATCCTCACATGATAGAGTGGTTAGTGAGTTCTCTGGGTTCTCTTTTAGAAGAACACTAATCCCATTTATGAGGGCTCCATCCTCTTTATGTAAGTACTTCCCAAACATCCCATCTGCAAGCACCATCACATTGGGAATTAGGATTTCAACATGTGAATTTTGAAGGAATACAAATATTGAGGCCATAGCATAATTCTTTGCACATTTTAGATGGATGGGTGGATGGATGAATGAGTGAGTGAAGATTAAATTCTAGTTGACAACTCTCTGGTTTTGTCTTTCCTCTCTCTTCTTTCTCCTTATGGCATATTGATGAAAGTCTTCTGAACTATATGATAGTTACATTTTGAGCATCACATCTATGGCAGCCTTTTTTTTCAATAGTGATAATTATTTTCCTCCCCTTAGCAAGTATAGCTGCAAGTTAATCGGTAATTAATTTTGTAAAATTCATGTTATGTAAAATAATAACCCTGTACATGCTTTCATCTCTTAGTATAGTATGATGATATGAAGCCAGGATATCAGGAAACTTAAAGTCTTGGGAGAGCCTTTTACCTAAGAGGCTTTAGGTGAGGGAAAGTGTATAGGGTGAAATTAGGGCGATTATAGAGTGTTTTCATGGAAGACACTAAATGCTTATTGGAGTAGTTATCAGAATTACAAGTATAGATAAAAGCAAATATTAGTAAGGTAAATTATACAATAGAAAATTTCTGCTCAGGGAGGAAACACTAGGCAAATTGATTAAATTCTCCTGGATAGAGCCTTGCAGATGATCCTGTAAAAACATCACTCACCTGTGTACTTATTTTGCCAACCATATTAAAATAAGTGACTTATCTCTGAGTATTCCCACCCCCCCCAATTTGTATTCTTAACAGAAATGCACAAATCTGATTATATGAAATTTTTGGAAATATTGTGGAAATATATATTGGAAAACAAATTGTTACACTTGTTTCTGAAATGTAGGATGGCAGGATTAAGATGAACTCTTCTAACAAAGAATCAATATAATAATGGCTTAATAAAACAATTTGTCAGAAAGGTAACAATATGTGTCTAAGTAGTTCAGAGCTAGATTAGATCTTCCACAGTGTTGGGACCCAGATCTAGCCTCTGCCCTTCAATCTCCAGGGTCCTGCTCTAATCCAGTACTACTTACCAACCATATTATAGCCTGTGGGAGGGACACAAGAGGTAGGAGAGAACATGCCCTAGAAAGGGTACCTATCAGGTCTGCTCAGATCCCATTGGTCAGAACTTAGGGCTAACCATAGCTGACTCTAAAGGAGGTTGAAAAATACACTCATTATCATGAAGGCCATGTGTCTGCTAAAATTGGGGCTACTATTACTATGAGAGACAAAGAAAAGCATATTTTATAGGAAAACTAACAATCTCTATTATAGTAAATAAATCTAATCTCATTCATTTCTTACAAATTTCTCACTCAACTTGTTTTCTGGAGTTGGTTTCCAGGGAAAATATTTTTTGGAATACCTTCTGCTTTTGGTTAAACAGGCCAATGCTAAATAAAAATAAAGATAACTAAGGTCAACATGAGAATGAGTGGAAATTCTTACATGGAAAAGTATTATAAGCTAGAAACGAGTAACAGAAGTCAACTGAGTTATTAAGTTTTTCTTGATGCAAACAAAATTTTGTGAATATAGACTACCTGTGATGGAGACTCCATATCCTTTTTGTTTTCTCTATGCATCCTGAGTAGCTTGTGTTTTTCCTAGTTAATTTTTGCTCTAATCTGTAGTATCTACTGAATTAGGGAGAGACTATCTTCTTTCCCACTTATGTCATCTCATGTACACATTGCTGAAGTCTGGATGTGGAACAGTCAATATTTGATTTCTCCCAAAGACACCACTCACACAAAGCATTAATGTATATAGCAGAATTTACGGAGGAATTTTTGTAATGTTGGGCATGTGTGTGTTCATGTTTTATGTCCATATTGAAGACAACAAAATATTTATTATTAGTTTGGTTGTTTCTTAAAGTGTCTCTTTAAAGTTTCTGTCAACTTAATCTTGAGCCTCCCCTCTCCCTTCTCTTTTCTGCTCTCTATCCCTCCTCGAAATTCCTGTTTATTTCCTATTTAAAACAACTTGGCTTTCTTCTACTTTAAAAAATTTTTCTCTTAGTTCTGTTCATGTGAAACTATTCTTTTAAGCATAGAGGATTCTTAACTAATTTTTGATATCAGATACCAAGATGGTAATCATCTTGCTATTTATGTTCCAATTATATTCATTTCCTGAATCTGAACTATCCAATAGAAATATGTGAGCCTCTTATTTACTTTAACATTTTCTAATATCACATTAACAAACTAAAAATAAACATGTATAATTAATATTAATAAATAAAATTATTTATAATAAATAAATCTAAAATATAATTTCAAGATATCAATATAAAAATTATTGAGAAATTTAATCTTTTTATTTTTGTGCTGTCTTTAAAATATGTATATTTTTCTTTAATATTCACATCTACATTGATAAAACTTGTTCATCTTA
>NC_058403.1:133998154-134076823 GCF_002201575.2 Neomonachus schauinslandi
ATATATATATATATATATATATATATATATATATATATATATATATAATATCTCAGTTATCCTAAAAATAAGGAAATGAAGGACTCTTCTCATAAGAGCTACAGTTAAGTGAGTTGTTAAGAGAATTCTGTAAAACAGTTTAAATAGACATTTTAGTTTAATTGGATTTCCTTCTGACTAATCCTTAGCTAACATCACTTACTGAATTTAATTTAACATTGTTATTTTGACCATTTTAAGATATACTCTCAAATCCTGTAAGTTGTCACAAATCTTAGTGTTTGACCTTCCCCAGAATTCATTGGGAAGGTTTAAAATTTCAGAACTCAGTATCAAAAACTAGCACATAGGTGACTTTTGGTTTCAGTTCTAACCTGTAAAGACCTCAGAAGTTTGTCACTTCAATCCTTAAAACAAGAGAAAGTTTGATAAGCTGAAAAAGCATTGACTATTCCTGGACCCATCAGAGAATTAAGATTTTGCAGGGCAAACCATCACTCCAAAATCAAGAGAGACAGGAACATCAGTGAGATACAACAACTGAGATCTGCTTATCTGAACCTGCAGTTACTGGAAATATAAACTTACTGGTAAGAATGCTTAAAAGATAATTTTGATAAATTGCTGGAGCTGGAACATGGAGTAGCATTGGTAAAGTGATAAATTCCTGGGGACTACAGTCTTAGGGGAACTCCCATATTTTTATGGGTGTTATCTGTAGGAGCCTCACTAGATTTGCACACGGAAGAGCTAAGAAAGATGCTCTTGTGGCTCTGCCAAGGAGAGGAGTAGAAAAATCATTGTGAAATATGCCCAGAACCTTCTTTATAACGAAGGTCCAGTCTCCAGGGGTAAAGAGTTTACCAGAACTTTATGCCAGCTTGAGGAAGGAAATCCTTCCCATTGCAGCCCTTCCAGCCTTTCTGTCTCACTGAAGGGGGAAAAAAAACATTAGTCAACAAGAGTCAGGCTTCAAGGAAATAAATTAGGAATACTATAGCCAGAGAGGGGTGCAGGTGAACAGGGTGAAAAAGAGTTCCACCAAGAGAGAAATATTTGTGAAGTTCACAGTCCCATCACAGATCTATCAGAGCACTGAGATTTCATTAGACTATAGAATGCCTCCCATCCCAGTACCTTACATCACACCAATAGAACTCTGGAATAACAACAGTGGATTACAGATTGAAAGAACTATAAGACACAGATTCTTCATGAGGAGTACTTAAGGAAGCTTTAAGTCATGAGGGGAGACAATCACAAGGACACTAGAGGAATTTGATTCTCTAAGCACATACAGCTGCACAAATATTAAACACAGTCCCATTCCTAGCAACATCATTACAAATCTTAACACTAAAGTCCTATTTACATCCTTACATCAGTTCTTATTCCCCAAAACAACCTGACTTTCAATAAGAAAATTACAAGGTACAACAAAAGGAAAACAAACTAACCCACAGTCTGAAGAGGTAAAGTAATGATCAGAACCAAATTTACATATGACAGACGTTAAAAGTATTGGACAGGAAATTTAAAATAATTATAATTAATATGTTAAGGGCTCTAAGTTAAAAAGTAGACAAATATAGAAGAATAAATAGGTAACATAGGTAGAGAGATAGAAACTTTAAGAAAGATTGAAAGGTAAATGACAAAAATCAAAAAGACTGTAACACAAATGAATAAATGCCTTTGATAGGTTTGTCAGTACATTGGGCACAACTGAGGAAAAAAATCAGTGAGCTTAAAGATATGTTAATAGAAACTGACATTACAAATTTCTGACAGTGGAGCGACAGGAACTGACATTCATTATTGGTGAACAGTTGGGCAATTTCCTACAAAGATGAACACAGCAGTCATCCTTCTAGGGATTTACTTAATTGATTTGAAAACTTATGTCCACAAAAATACTTGCATGGAAATATTTATTTATTTATTTATTAAAGATTTTATTTATTTATTTGACAGAGAGAGACACAGCAAGAGGGAACACAAGCAGGGGGAGTGGGAGAGGGATAAGCAGGCTTCCTGCAGAGCAGGGAACCCGATACGGGGCTTGATCCTAGGACCCTGGGATCATGACCTGAGCCAAAGGCAGATGCTCAATGACTGAGCCACTCAGGCACCCCACATGCAAATATTTATAGAAGCTTTCTTTATTATTGCCAACAACTGGAAGTGACCAAGATATTATTCAGTAGATGATTGGATAAACAAACTGTGGTACCTCCATACAACAGAATACTCTTCAGCAGTAAAAAGGAATGAACTATCCAGTGACACAAAGATATAGATGAATATTAAATGATATTTCTAAATGAAAGAAGTCAGTCTGAAAAAGCTATACATCTATGATTCCAATTATATAACATTCTGAAAAGAGCAAAACTATAGAGATAATAAACAGACCAGCAATTTAGATTGAGAGGGGGTTGAATAAGTGTGAATAGGTGAAGCACAGGGATTTGTTGAGGGCAGTGAAACTATTCTGTATGATACTTTAATAGTGGATATATGACACTGAATTTGTCAAACCCACAGTATTTTAAAAAATAATGCTTAATGTATATAAATTTAAAAAATGTTTAGGAAGTTGAGATATTCCATTATAGAATGCAGAATGTGTCAAAAGAATATAACTGCATTACAAATATATTAAATAATCTCCCCAAAGGGGCCGGAAGAAAAGTTAACTGACTTAAGTAACTGAAAGTGGAGTCTGTACAACCAAAAGTAGAAGGTACTTGGACACTGTACTCTAGCTGATTAAGTTGTGTCCCACGGGGATACAGGTAAACAATTCTGAAATCATTTTACATGTATACTGAAAATTAAGCAATTAAGTAAATGTAGTAGATGATGGGGGCAGGTTTCTCAGTATTGGAGTGTGGGATTACAAATAATCAAGGGGAGGGGGCCAGAATATTCCATGTGGTAATAAATTAGAGTAGGAAACATCAGTATGAATTCCTGTTTAGCTTAATATAGGTAAAGAGATCAGGGATAGAAATATTCATAGATATATGTATCAGGTGTGGGCTAGTATATACAAACATATATTTCCTTCTACGTCAGCTGAGAAGGCCTAGAAGCCATGATGTCCCAGTAGAAATGTGCACACCTAGTACCTAGATCTCAGTTTGTAATATTTTATAATAAAAGGAACCAGGGATTTTTACAGAAGTGGTTGATTACAGGACTGAGCAGGAAATATTTAAGATGAGCCGGGGGCATTTGGTAGGGAAGTAAAAAAGAGCCAAACAAAACAAAAAATACAATGATGAAGTATGTCAAAAGGACACAGGAGCCAACTGAAAAAGTTCCCAGTGGCTAAAGCTGGAGTAATTTGAGCAAAAAAATAAAGTAGTATTGTATTATAACCTAAAAGTATAAAGTAAATATCTAGGAGTCCATTCTAATATAAATAACTGATGGAGTAAATAATGAGTAATAGACTGATTTCCTTTACAGAAGAATTCCAAATAATTCACATAGATGCTCCACTCACAAGGAATTGGCACATGACTCCTCACTCTTTAAGTATGAGCTACACATAGTAACTTCCTTTCACAAAGTACATGGTGGAAAGCAGGAAAGAAGCATAACTTACAGTAGAGAAACGAGGCAAATACCCCTGAGCCATGTGATCAAGGTTAATATCAGGAGTGAAAAGTCATGCTAATTGTATGTTACCTTGACATGATGTGGTTAGAATAGATTTTACCTCTGTGACCTCTCTTCCAAAAACCCATCAGTCTAGTCTAGTCGTAAGAAAACACCAGATAAATCCCAATTAAGGAATATTCTACAATACCTGACCAACACTCCTCAAAACTTTTTTGAGGTCTTCAAAAATAAGTAAAGTCTGAGAAGCTGTCACAGCCAAGAAGAGCCTAAAGAGACAAGACAACTAAACATAATGTAGTATCCTGAATGACAACCTGGAACAGAAAAATGACATAAAAACTAAGGAAATCTGAATTAAGTATGGACTTTAGTTAATAATATTATATCAACATGGATTCATTAATTGTGACAAATAGACCATTATAAAATATTAATAACAGGAGAAACTGGGTAAAGGTATATGAGAATTCTGTACTTTATGTTTTTGGTGGGGTTTTTTTTGGTAAATCTAAAACTATTCTCAAAAAAAGTTGATTTTAAAAACTCAAATAGAGTGTCACTTGTCAAATTCTTATGTTTCAAAGTTATAAATCATCTGTCCCTTGCTAGAATGTTCTATCTACAAAAAGGCTTACTTTTCACTTACTCCTCTACACCTACTTTTTCTCTTTATTAGTCTCTATATATGTACATATTATACATGATTTAGTTTAGTTACAATGACATATATCTTAAAGAGCTCTCCATTATCATCTAAAACGGTTATTTTCTACTTTGCTTTGCTAAGGCTCTCTGACATATCTTTAGATAGATGTGCACTATTTCAATTATTTCTCAAATTTATTTTTTTGAGAAGATACATTTTCACTCTTATCATGTGAGTACACTCAAACTGCTTTTCCTTGAAGAGAACTCTTTTAAATCCACTAGACTAACTTTTAGCAACATATTGAAAAGTAAGTTAACACACTAAACTATAAATAGCTATTTAATATCCAGATTCATCATGTTTGATCTTTAATAACCAACAGAAGTAAATTTAATAGTAGAGATTCATCAGCTTTGCTGGTTTTCCACATTCTCTGAATTTGAATCTGTCATCTAATAGACTGTGAAAACCCGGTGAGACTCAGAGTGACTGCCTCTTGGAGGTGCATTTACAACTGCACCTGAACACAAACACAAGCAGAATCCTAAAATGGCAAATTGCATGTTCAGATGCCAAACTGCAAGACCAGATTGATATTTACACCTGCAATTACAAACCGAAGCTCACAGTACATCACATGTTCCAAAGAGATATGGGATCACATTTCACAGGCACAACCTGACTGCTAGAAATCACAGCCTTCACTGACACACAATGAGTTTTCGTACCTATAACTATGATCGCAGTGATGTGACCATTGTGGGGAAAGTCTTCCATTACATGTTCCAGCTTCAAGGCTACTTCTCCTGCAAAAGAGTTGGATCAATCATTGTAAGTAAATAACTAAGAGATAATTTGTATTTATTGGGGATAGAGTTTTTGTCACTTTGGATCTCTGAAAACCTCAGAACAATTTTTACAAGTTTATTACAATATGGACAAGAGAAACAAAAATTAAAGAAAAAAGAAGAGTAGTGGGTAGAGCATTACTGGGTGAAATTCTAGCTCATGATGGTAATTACATGGGATTTTAAATAACATAGACTTTCTGGCTGCAGAAATGCGGATGAAAAATGGGGAGAAAGGGAAGGAAATGTACAAGATATAAATAAGGACTCATCCCTCAAGAAGACTTAGCCAAGGAAACGTGAAGACATTCTAATCAATATTTCTTCATTTCTCAAAGAAACTTCTGAATATATAATTTCTCTAGAAAATAGCTCAAGAAAAAGATAGAAATATTCAAAGAAGGTATTGAAACCACAGAACATAAAAACTGTGGAAAAATATAAATATGACAGAGCTGCAACTTTACAGTATGAAAGACAACAAAATAAATACAAATTGAAATGTAATTGGTGACATGTTGCACACATCAGGGAAAATAATACAGACAAAATGGTAAAGAACTAAGATATAAAATTGCTATAATTTAAATGATAGAAGACAATGGAGAATTAAATTCCTAAAGATCAGAACTAAGTAAAACAGAAAACGTTAGAAATATAATAGAAGAAAACTACTGAATCTGCAGCTCAAAAGAACTCAGTATATCCTGGGCTTTACTAATAGAACACTAAATTATAACCAAGCCAAGAAAGCACTGAAGTCAGTTTTCAAGGCAGCAGGATTGAAGAGGGAAATAACTTCAGGTTGACACACACTGAATTTCTTTAGAATATTCCAATGAGATACTGAGTAGGCAGTTCTACATATACTTCTTGACTTCAAAAGAAATGTATATTACATATATATGTATATATTTATACATATATTTCATATATGGGATGTTTCTGGAATTTAATACAAAAATAGAGAACACATTTATAATAATCTGACACATAATATACAATAATAACTGTGCCCATTATACAAAAAGCAATTTCAGAATCCAAACACTATTTTTAAAAAGTCACATTAGATGAAAAGAAATTAATAAAAATGGTAATTTCTCTGCTGGTCTCTTCATGGTGTTAGTTTCTCTGGTTGGACTGTGGAGGGCAGAAACCATGGGGCATGTAAGAGCTCTTCATTGCCATTTTCTCATAGTTTTATGTTTCAGTTTCTGATTGATTCTAAAAATATGCTGAAAATGGGGGTAAGGTCTACCTTGCCTGAGAAAAGCAATCAACCCATCATGATAGAGGTTTTTTTTAGTTTTGTGTTCCTTAAGGTGTGTTAAGCTCATGTTAGAGTAAGCATTTGAGAAAAACCTGAAAGGTATGTCTATAATGGTTAATTTTATCTGACAACTTGACTGGAAGGTGCCCAGACATTTGGTCAAACATTATTCTGTGTCCATGAGGGTGTTTTGGATGAGATTAACATTTGAATTGGTAGACTAAGTAAAGCAGATTGTCTTTTCTCTAAAATGGGTGGCCCTCATCCAATCAATTGAAGACCTAAATAGGAAAAAAAAAATAAAAAGTCGGGGCACTTGTTTAGAGCTGAGACATGGGTCTTCTGCTTTCAGACTCAGACTCAGACTGGAACTATGCCATCAGATCTGGGTCTCCTGCTTGCCAACTACAGATCTTGGGACTTAGCCTCCATAATTGCATTAGCCAATCCCTTATAATAAATCTCCTTATATGGTTTATATGGATATCTACATCTATATCCTTTATCTATCCATCCATCCATATATATTTAGAGAGCGAATGTGGTAAGAACCTTTATTAAAGCATGAAATCAACAAGTCTACAGATGTCAGACATCAAGATGAGGCAATGGAGAAGGCATGCTAGATAGAAGCAGGTAACCAACTACATGCTATCGGCTAGCAACTGGCAGATCAAGAAAATCAGGGTAATAGTCTCAAACCAAAGACAAGTACTAGTTACAATTTTTGAAACAGAATCCATTTCTTACTTATTCAGGAATTTGTTTTATTCCAGGATGAAAGCCAATCAAAATGCATAACCATTCCAGGTAGAAGCAGATAGGACACATTTGAAATTTGATCATTCAAACACTTGATTGGAGTATAAGTCTAAATATAAGAATGTCTTCTGATGGCAACATTTCATTTATAAAGGGGTTATAGCAGGTTTTCTTTAAAAAAAAAATTGAAAACCAGCAAAAATAAAGCCATATAAATAAAAAAAATCATGTCACCAGGATATCTATTTATGAATATTTATCAAAATATTTATCAAAATTATGTATGGCTTAGTTATATGTAATGGTACTGTGCTGCACCATCCAAATGATCTATGTAGAACAGAAGGTCTGTTTACTCTCTGAACTGCTTAGAGTACTGCCAGTTGACAGCTCTCAGCTCCATTTAAGAATTGTCCTCATCTGAAAAGAGTCATCTTGCCCAACACCACACTCCCATCTCTGAAGCAGCCTATATCCACTGACTGGTTGATGTGAGGATATAAAGGCCTGACCTATTTGACTCTCTTTGAGACAACACTGAAAGGCTATCTCACTTTTAGAGCCTAGGAGATCCCCTCTAGTCTTTGTTAAGACTTTGTTGTGATGACACTACAGGTTATCACCTCCTCCTGGGCAATCTTACTCCTCTACCTTTCTGCTTGGTTGCCTTTTTTCCTCACCCCATGCTGAAGGTATGATTGAGCCAACAGTTTAAAGACAATACCCTGTAAGGATAAGATTTTATGCAGAATATACTCTAAATCAATTGTATTATTTTATGCTCTTCTCCCAAAAGTAGAATGTAGGGTTCCATAAACCAAAGGGTGCAAAAATGGGCAGCTTCACTAACCATCACTTTGAATTACCCACTCAAGAAAATTTTGCTTTCCATCCCCATGTTCTAGGTTCTGGAGGTTTATAGGTCCTAGTTCCCAAATAGTAATTCTTCCACCAGAAAGGGTTCCATGGAACTTTAAGCTATGGCTGCTAACATCTACATCAGAGTCCTTAAGGTGCTCAGGGACAAGTGGCAAGTAACAGGACTAACTGACTTTAATCAACAAGAGGAAGTAGGGATACTCTTACACAACAGGAGTACGGCTGAATATTTTCAGCACCTAGACAATTTCCTAAGGCATGCTGAGATGGGCATGCTGACAAGAGTCCTAGATCCTTTAGGAATGAGGATCTGAGTAAACCAGCAGAGAGGGTGAGAGGAAACTGGAATGATTAGTAAAGGAAGGAAATGATTGAATATCAGTTTTAGGAGACCAGTTTCAATGGCAGGAATGATCTTTTATCCCACTAATCTTCCTTTTATAAATTCACTCCAGGAAGGTGAGACAATCATAATCTTGAAAGAGTTGCTTCCAGAAATTAAACAAGGAGGTGTATTTGAACAATGCAAGAGGTGGACTTAGAAGGGGTGATATGTCATCCACATACACTTCAGAATGAACTAACCTATATCCCTAGCTGCTAAGAGTACTGCTGGCTGACAGACTGGGTTTGGTATATACAAAACATCTAACCAAAATGCATTAACTATCTAGACATCATAACATGAGCTTTCTAAAGCTGGCCAAAGCAGATGCTATTTAGTTGCCCTCAGCTGAAGAGAGTTGCTTCAACATCATCTCACCACCATTTTGGGTAGCCAGCACCTGCTGAAATATGGGCATAAAGACCCAGTCCCTTGGGGCGCCTGGGTGGCTCAGTCATTAAGCGTCTGCCTTCAGCTCAGGTCATGATCCCAGGATCCTGGGATCGAGCCCCGCATCGGGCTCCCCGCTCAGCGGGAAGCCTGCTTCTCCCTCTCCCACTGCCCCCTGCTTGTGTTCCCTCTCTCACTGTCTCTCTCTCTGTCAAATAAATAAATAAAATCTTAAAAAAAAAAAGACCCAGTCCCTTTAGCTAATCTGGGAATAACTATGAAGGTACAATCTCAACCTCACAATATTCTGGGGTCATCTGAGTCTTTTGCTATGATTGCATCACAGACCAACTTCTTACTCTGCCCAATTCTGCTACATTTCCTTCCCACACTAGTATAAATTCAGGGAGCTTACCCTAATTAATCTCCTGAATACTAATTTCTCTCTCAAAGTTGGTTTCCTAGGGAATTCAATCTGCAATATTTTCCAAAGATAAGAGATGATTAATTGAGTTGTTTCTATCCTTCAAGATAGAACCAATACTCTACAACCATATACTATCATGATTTTGAAGAATATTTGGTAATGTACATAAAATTTCATAATATAATGTTGAGTGAAAGAGAAGCAAGGTAAAAAATATGATTATAAAGACATGTGAGAGAGGCAAACAAAGTGAGAGGGAAATCTGAAAAGAAAATGCCCCAAATATTTTATAGGTTATCTAGACTTAAGAAAAATTGTAATTTTTTTCCTTTGTGCTTTTCTGTGTTTCTGAATACTCCACAATTAATATGTATTGATTTTTAATTAGAAAAGAATATTTTAATCAACATCTCAATGCTTGGTCTGATAGCACAGTACATTTTAGAAAATTGTGGTATCAGTGTAATTTTCACACATAGCTAGGATGACTTTTTTACATTTATCATTTTAAGGGAGCTGTGGGCTTCTTCATTTCAGCCAATGTAATAATTTTTGATGGTTAAGCTATATTTTCTGTCTTCCTTTATGATGAAATATTGAATAATTGTTATTTTCAAATGCACAACCCCACTGAGAGCTTCCCAGCCTAACTTCTGACTTGTCTGTCTTTAGGACAAGAGACCAAGGTACACACATTGCACTTCTCACAGTGCTCAAATGCAGAGAATGGGATGTGCCCAGGCCGCTGTTCTTAGACTGCGACAAAACATCTCATCCACAGGCATTCACTTTTTGACCATTAGGACCCAGGCTTTCTAAAGATGGTTATCAGGGATGCTATGCAAGCTACACTCCTTCACACTACACGCAGTCTCCCCATAAGTCATTTTCATCTGATGAATCTATTATATTCCCTCTCATTTCTCCAGCACTGCTATTTAACCATGGGACCAAGAGTAAAAGAGGGGTGTTGTGTGTGTGTGTGTGTGTGTGTGTGTGTAAGGGGCAAGGTGCTATCTTTTTTAACAACCAATTTCCTCCAGAGCTGATTTCTTCTAAATTGGAAAGATCCTTTATTTTGAATGACTGGCTGATGTGGTGCCTGGTTAAGAGATTGCCTTCCGAGTGCTGGCAGTAGAGACTGACACAGGTTGACAGACCCAGGTAACCGAAATAGGCATCTACTGCCAGCTATTGTTAAATGAAGCAAGGCAAGAGGAGGATTAAAATATCCTACGACTGTGGCCTCAAGAATGAAAATATAGCAACACAGCAGTAACATGAGCAGTGAGATAGAGGCATTAACTAGCTTTCTATTCTTGTTACCACTTTAAGACAAGATGGATTTGCATTTTGGAGGTAAATCGCAGCCCTGTTACATATTTCCGAACACTCATATGATTTCTGCGAGTGTCATGCTACCCAGAACCAGCCACATGCATTCCATTCCTTTTGTTCATTTCCCTTTCTATATTCTCCCCCAGCAAAATCAAGTTTTTTCCAGCAAATAGAAAATGAGGCATGTGAGAGTTGTTATCAGAAATGAAAATACGTTTGCCTTGCTTTAGGTAATTCATTTCTACCTTTGTATATCCACATTTAGTTTTAGTGATTATTTTGAAACAACTCCAACCCTTAGAACTGGCCTAATAACTTGCATGGCATATATAGCCATTAAAGAAACCTGAAGCTTTGGACAAAGCTTGCCAACAAATTAAGGAGGCAGATTATTACTCAACAAATGTCACTCTAACCTGAGGTTCCACATTATAAAATCATTTCCAAGTCCTAATCAGCAGCTCATCTATTTTCAGCAATATTTGACACAGCATAATGTTACTGCATCAAAGGCATGTGGGCAGTCCTATGGCATTCCTGACTGTGATGGATTTAACTAAGTGAAGAAGGTATGGGTTTATTCTGGAATCAGCTTCAAGTACAAGCACCTTAGAGCTGAGTATGCTTGAAATAGTCTGCTGCTTTTGGCCCTGTGTGCCAAATTTAGCTGTACCTTCACATGTAAGTAATTTGCCCCAAATAAAAAGTTGCAGATTCACCACACATCTAATTATTACTAGCCAAAGAGGCCAAATTCAGCATCTTCACTGAGAGTAACTAAACTCACTAGACAATGAAAAGTTCATAAAATAATCAGATTAGGTTAACTACGTGACTCTGTGCATGTGTGTGTTTAACTGAAAAATAAAACACGGAATAATCAAGAGCTGAACAGTTGATTTAATTTCATTGACAAACACAATGTTTGAAATGGAAATCAAGGGAACTATCCTGATAATTGCTTTTATAGCAATTGAGACAGAAATGTTCCTGAAATACTTAGTAATTGTTTTACTTATCCATCTCATTTTGCACTTCAAAATAGAGATTTTTGAGACTTCAGCTATCAAAAAGTTATCAAATACATAGTCATTAAAAGAAGAAACAGATTTCTGCATACCAGTAGATGAATTGTTCAAAAACAGATGAATAAGTAAAAGAATGAATTTAAAATGAAGCCAGTAGCTTTTTAGTGCCTTGTAGGTTTCAAAGATTTTTACATATACACTTTAAGTGCTAATTGTTAAAAATAAGATATACACAACATTCAAATTTGAGAATTCAGTTTGTTTTTTCATTTCTCACCACCAGTACCAATCCATCCTAAGCTCTACCTCAATTATTTATAAAATAAAAATAGTACTATATAGGAATATATACCACTTGACTTACTAGTAGGTGCAACTCCACTAATCTGACCTCTTTTTTCTTGCACTTTTGTATTCATTCATTCACTCGACAGACATTCATTATTCTCAGTTTATGCTGAAACTGTAATGTTCACAAAATGAAATAGATTTAAGTTTGGTTTCTTAGTTCTAGGTGCTTATACATGTGTGAGAGGCTGTTTGATATAGGAGCCAGTAAATCAGTGAGATCTGGATTAAGATCCTGACTATGCCACTTTCTAGCTGTGTGTGGCAGAGATTATTCATTGTCTGCCCAAATCCAGCTTTGACTTTAGAAACAGATCTTTTTTTTTTTTTTTTTCCCTCTCCTTCTCCCTATCAGTAGCACTGCACTCATTCCTATGATGCTATGATTGACCAATGGCACTTACTGAAGAGGTGGGGATGGGGGGCATCCAAGGAAAGAATTTAAGAGGGAGTCATACAGATGCAAATGACCAGCTCTATCTTGCCCCATAGTTTCTCTTGCTTTCTGAGTGGAATATAGGATTTCCATAACTCTGCCAGCAATTTTGTGTAGTGAGGCAAACCAGAGGATGAATCTCAAGTATAATGGTTGGCATAGCAGGGAGAGAAGGAGTATGAGTGCATGATGACCTATTGGAGGCTCCAAAAAAATCACAGACTGCCTACTTCTGAAATTTAAAAAAAAAAAAATTGTTAGTTAACATATAGTGCAATACTGGTTTCTGGAGTAGAATTCAGTAATTCATCACTTACATAAAACACCGAGTGCTCATCATAACAAGTGCTCTCTTGAATATCCATCACCCATCTGCCCATTTTCTATCTACCTCCCTCCACGAACTCTCCGTTTGTTCTCTATCATTAAGAGTCACTTATGGCTTGTTTCCTGTCTCTCCTTTTTTTTTTTTTTTTTCTTTTCCTCCTTCCCCTATGTTCATCTGTTTTCTTTCTTAAATTCCACATATGAGTGAAATCATATAGTATTTGTCTTTCTCTGACTTATTTCACTTAGCATAATACACTCTAGCTCCATCCATGTCACTGCAAATGGCAAGATTTCATTCTTTTTGATGCCTGAGTAAAATTCCATTGTGTGTGTGTGTGTGTACCACCTCTTTATCCATTCATCAGTGGATGGACATTTCAGCTCTCTTCATAATTTGGCTATTATTAATGCTGCTAAAAACATTGGAGTGCACGTACCCCTTCGAATCTGTATTTTTGTATCCTTTGGGTAAATACCTAGTAGTGCAATTGCTGGATTGTAGGGCAGTTCTAATTTAACTTTTTGAGGAACCTCCAAACTGTTCTCCAGAGTGGCTGCACCAGCTTGCATTCCCACTAACAGTGCAAGAGGGTTCCCCTTTCTCCACATCCTCGCCAACACCTGTTGTTTCTTGTGTTGTTATTTTTAGCCAATCTGACAGGTGTGAGGTGGGATCTCATCGTGGTTTTGATTTGTATTTCCCTGATGATCAGTGATGTTGAGCATATTCACGTGTCTGTTGGCCATCTGGATGTCTTCTTTGGAAAATGTCTATTCATGTCTTCTGCCCATTTTGTAACTGGATTGTTTTCTGGGTGTTGAGCTTAGTAAGTTCTTTATAGAGTTTGGATACTAAACCTTTATCAGATTTGTAAATATCTTCTCCTATTCTCTAGGTTGCCTTTTATATTTGTTGATTGTTTCCTTCACTATGCAGAAGATTTTTTATCTTGATGAAGTCCCAAAGTTCATTTTTGCTTTTGTATCTCTTGCCTCCGGTGACGTGTTTAATAAGAAGGTGCTATGGCCAAAGTCAAAAAGGTTTCTGCCTGTGTTCTCCTGGGATTTTGATGGTTTCCTGTCTCACATTTGGGTCTTTCATCCATTTTGAATTTATTTTTGTGTATAGTGTAAGAAAGTGGTCCAGTTTCATTCTTCTGCATGTTGCTGTCCAGTTTTCCCAATACTATTTGTTGAAGAGACTGTCTTTTTTCCACTGGATATTCTTTCCTGCTTTGTGGAAGATTAGTGGACCATATAGCTGTGGATCCATTTCTGGGTTCTCTGTTCTGTTCCATTGATCTATTTGCCTGTTTTTGTGTTAGTACCATAGTGTCTTGATGACTAGAGCTTTGCAATATAGCTTGAAGTCTGGAACTGTGATGCTTCCAATTTTGTTTTTCTTTTTCAGAATTGCTTTGGCTCTTTGGGGTCTTTGTGGATCCATACAAATTTTAGGATTATTTGTTCTAGTTCTGTGAATAATGCTGGTGGTACTTTGATAGAGATTGCATAAATGTGTAGCTTGCTTTGGGGAGTATTATTTTAACAATATGTGTTCTTCCAATCCACGAGCATGGAATGTTTTTCCATTTCTTTGTGTCCTCTTTAATTTCTTTCATAAGTGTTCTATAGTTTACAGAGTACAGATTTTTTACCTCTTTAATTAGACTTATTCCTAGGTATCTTATGGTTTTTGGTGCAATTGCAAATGGGATCAATTCCTTAATTATTTTCCTGCTGCCTCATTATTGGTGTATAGAAATGCAACTGATTTCTGCACATATTTTCAGACTACAATGCTCTGAAACTGGAAGTCAACCACAAGAAAAAAATTGGAAAGACCTCAAATACATGGAGGTTAAAGAACATCCCACTTAAGAATGAATGGGTTAACCAGAAAATTAAAGAAGAATTTTAAGAATACATGGAAACAAATGGAAATGAAAGCACGACAGCCCAAAATTTTTGGGATATAACAAAGGCAGTCCAGAAAGGGAAGTGTATAGCAATACAGGCTTACCTAAAGAAGCAAGAAAAGTCTCATATACACAATCTAACATTATACCTAAAGGAGCTAGAAAAGGAACAGCAAATAAAGCCTAAAGCCAGCAGAAGAAGGGAAATAATAAAGATTAGAGCAGAAATAAATGACATAGAAACAACAACAACAACACAAACTGGAATGGATTAATGGATTAACGAAACTAAGAGCTGGTTCTTCAAATCCCTAACCAGACTTATCAAAAAGAGAAAGGACCCAAATAGATAAAATAACAAATGAAAGAGGAGAGATCACAACCAACACCACAGAAATACAAACAATTAGAATACTACAAAAAATTATATACCAACTAACTGGGCAACCAGGAAGAAATGGACAAATTCCTAGCAACTTACAAACTACCAAAACTGAAACAGGAAAAAATAGAAAATTTGAATAGACCCATAACCAGCAAAGAAATTGAATTGATCAAACATCTCCCAAAAAATACAAGTCCTGGGCTGGATGGCTTCCCTGAGGAATTTTATTAGACATTTAATGAGTTAATACCTATTCTTCTCAAACTATTCAAAAAAAATAGAAATGGAAGGAAAATTTCCAAACTTATTCTACAAAGCCAGCATTACCTTGATTCCAAAACCAAAGACCCCACTAAAAAGGAGAATTACAGGCCCATATCCCTGATGAACATGGATGCAAAAATTCTCAATGAAGTACTAGAAAATTGAATTCAACAGTACATGAAAAGGATTAATTACCATGATCAAGCAGGATTTATTCCTGGGCTGCAGGGGTGGTTCAATATTTACAAATCAATCAACGTGATACTCCATATTAATAAAAGAAAGCATAAGAACCATGTGATCCTCTCAACAGATGCAGAAAATTTATATGACAAAATACAGCATCCATTCTTTTTTTTTGAGATTTTATTTATTTATTTGACAGAGAGAGAGAGAGTACAAGCAGGGGGAGCGGCAGGTAGAGGGAGAAGCAGTTTCCTGCAGAGCAGAGAGCCCAATGTGGGGCTCAATCCTGGGACCCTGGGTTCATGACCTGAGCCAAAAGTAGACACTTAACTGACTGAGCCACCCAGGTGCCCCTACAGCATCCACTATTGATAAAACCCTTCAACAAAGTAGGGATAGATAGAACATACCTCAACATCATAAAGGCCATATACAAAAGACCCACAGCTAATATCGCCCTAAATGGGAAATAACTGAGACCCTTTCCCCTATGGTCAGGAACAAGACAAGGATGCCCACTCTCACCATCAGTATTTAACATAGTACTGGAAGTCTTAGTTTCAGCAATCAGACAACAAAAGGAAATAGACATCCAAATTGGCAAGGAAGAAGTGAAACTCACTATTTGCAAGCAACATGATACTCTTATGTGGAAAACCCAAAAACTCCACCAAAAAATTGTTAGAATTCATACATGAATTTAGCAAATTTGCAGGATATAAAATCAATGTGCAGAAATCTGTTGCATTTCTATACACCAATACTGAATATTTTTAATCTGTGAAATTAATTTTTATTATGCTCGCTAGCAGTTAATTAATAAAAATTACTAATTTATAAAATGTATAATCTTGGAGAGTCCCTTATTCTCTCTGAGCCTTCTTCTCTTCAGCTTTAAAATAATACCAGCTTTAAGGGCACTTGTGTGGCTCAGATGATTAAGTGTCTGCTTTCAGCTGTGGTCATGATCTAGAGGTCCTGGGATCAAGCCCTGTGTCGAGCTCCCCACTCAGGGGAGTCTGTTTGTCCCTCTCCCTCTGCCCCTCCCCCCTCCCCCTCTGCTTGTGCACGCACTCTCTCTCAGAAAAATAAACAAAATCTTTAAATACATACATACATACATACCAGCTTTGTAGGATTTTCAATTAAAAGTTTTAATGTCGGGGCACCTGGGTGGTTCAGTCGGTTAAACGTCTGCCTTCAGCTCAGGTCATGATCCCAGGGTCCTGGGATCGAGCCCCACGTCAGGCTCCCTGCTCAGCAGGGCACCTGCTTCTGCCTCTCCCTCTGCCTGCCTCTCTGCCTACTTGTGCTCTCTCTCTGTCAAATAAATAAATAAAATCTTTAAAAAATGTTTTAAAAAATAAATAAATAAAAGTTTTAATGTCTGTAAAATAGCACATAATAGGGGTATGCACATCAGATATTTTTTTGTGCCTAGAATGCTCTGACGCAGTCTTACAGCTTGATTACAGAGAATTCTGTTTTGATTGGTCAGAATCTGTCTTACCAAGGGTTGGTCTGATGTTGAATAACACCTCAGAATATGTTATAGAAATTAGATCCTAATCTAAAGAGAAATTTTACTTACATAAAAGCTGAAATCATAATAGGATTTAGGTAAGAGAGAAAGCCAATAGAGATGTTATACAGTAACATCAGTGGAGACCAACCACTTGGTGCCAAATGTAAGTGGTTTTGCCTTTTGAGCTCTATGATTTGATACGGTTACTGGGAAGAGAAAAATACCAATGAGGAATATTTATCTCATACCCATGGCATGTTGGCATTGATGGAAGATAAGCCCATTGGAAAAATTGCCAACAAAATATACAATGCACATCCTGTCACAATGAGAATTGAAAAAATAGGAAAACCCCATATGAAAAGTCATAGCTTTATAAAAATTTTCGTATCATCCAAATTCCTATTGTGCAAACCAAATGTAGGTTCCATACACGCTTTTAAAGTTGAATTCTTATTTAATCATTTCATATACATATATCTTTTGAGTTTCATCAAATGCTTTTTTAGAAGTAAGTGGGTATACACTAAAGAGTATTAAATAAATGAATTAACAAATGTAGAAGAATGGAATGGAAACAAGTAATGATTAGTTTTGTCTTTGTCTTTACATATAAAGGATTTATTATTTCAACCTGGTAATGAAATGCAAAACACTTCCAAAATAATGTTTATAAGTTTGTTTTAAGCTCTGATGTTTAACCTTATTAACACAAATAAAGGAAATGATAATTAATACATGAGAGCTTCTATATGATGTTTATGGCCCTCAGTGTGATGAATGAAGGGAAATGTCTGGCATTTTGAATGATGCGATAATTAAAGAGGGAAAGGAGAAGGATCCATTTTCATCATAATTAAAGATATGAAGATTTTCCAAGAACACAGACTGCCTCAAGGCTTGCACAAACTCTACTCAAGACCAGGGAGGGAACAGATGGATAAGTCTTTGTGGTTTGTCTTTACAGGAGAGCTGAGAATTACTTATGACCCTTCGAAATATTTCCCTTAACTGCTTTGCCATAAGATAAACACAATTTAAGAAGTACACAGACTTTCACTCCATGGTTAGAGAGAAGGGAAAAAGTATCAGTCATAGTGTCACAAACAGACATGGAAGAATCTTGGAGATCCAGACTTTCATTTTGTAGAGGGGGAATTAAAGGCCAAGCAAGAACAAGAGTAGTTTTTTAGGGATTTTTCTGAAACAAGAATATGTTGGATAGGACTTTTAGGGTCAAACTATATGACTGGCATTTAAAAAAGAAAATATCAATAAATATCTATAATAGTTCGGAATTTCTGTCTTTTGCAAGTGAAAGAACATTGACTAATTCAATTTTCAAAAATTCTCCATTTTTATATCAATGAATAGTAATGATAATTATATAATAAAAATAAGGTTTAGATAGAAATTAATATCTGCTTAGAGGATGGGCTAGTAGCCTAATATCAATGATAAAATAAAATGTCCTGTTCTTGGGTCCTTGGCTAATACCAGTTGTAACAGTGTGTGTGTGTGTGTGTGTGTGTGTGTGTGTGCTTCAGGGGGAGGGCATGGGTACAGGATAAGATCCACAGGGAATAACTGGATATATAGAAAAAAGGTCAGAAAAGGAGTTTTAGTTATTCCTAAAAGTTCTAGAGTGGGCTGAACTAATCTGAATATGAAAATGAGAATTGGTTGTTTCAGTCTCTTTTGACCTCTGAAGAGAAGAGCCAACTACATAAAAGTGAATGGCAGAACTTGGTAGAATGTTTGAAGGACATTCAAAAATGAATTTTAGGGCGCCTGGGTGGCTCAGTTGGTTAAGCGACTGCCTTCGGCTCAGGTCATGATCCTGGAGTCCCGGGATCGAGTCCCGCATCGGGCTCCCTGCTCGGCAGGGAGTCTGCTTCTCCCTCTGACCCTCCTCCCTCTCATGCTCTCTGTCTCTCATTCTCTGTCTCAAATAAATAAATAAAATCTTTAAAAAAAAATGAATTTTAAATACTCAGTTTTCAATTACTTGCATTTCTCCAATATAAAAGTTCTCTACTCTCAAAACTTTTAAAAAATATCTGTTAAACACACGGTGACCGTGTGTGTATGTGATTGTGTGCACATGCACCTAAATTAAAAAAAAAAAAAAAAAGCCAAGTCCCCTTGAGCAAATGTCATATTGAAGATAAAGAAATAACAGTAAGACAAAGATGTGGAAAACAAATATTTATTGGACACAGAACATCAGAGACAGAAATTACCATGAAATTTGACAGAAAAACAGGGATGGTATTAGGCTTTCCATAAGACATGGCAAGATGATTTAGGCACTTATATGAATCACTCTTCAACAAAGCAATTATTGACAAGCATGTTATTCTGTAATGAAGTGATATAAATGTAAGTATAAAAATAGATAAACGGTGAATATTTCAGTGAAGAAGGGTATGTAACAGAAACATTTTATTGAAGAAAAGTCCCTCAGAGTTCACACAAAAATCTGATATCAACATTGTAACGATGTCTCAATCTATGCACAGACAATAAGCAGGCTGAACTTAGGGATATACAAACATGAAAAAATTTTATTGTTCACCAAAACTGACTTCAGCCATGTTGATTTGTACTTCCATTTCCTCATTCTAGATCTTTCCAGTCACTCTAAATAAACCTTTTCCACTGTTCTTCCATTCTGTGGCCAAGCTTGCAGCCTCTTCTACCACTGGTGGTATGCTGTACAATTTCTCAAAGCTCTGCCTAGTCACAGCAAGACATGGCTACATTCCAAGGTACTCAATGAACCCATTAGAAACCCATGTACTCATGCCATGTCCCGAAGCAAAATTACAAACTGCTCCATTGTAAAGGGGTAAGTAAAATTCAGTGTCCCTCTCTGGACAAATGACTCAGGACTCTGACAATATCTTCAAATCCCCCCTTCCTACAGTTCTCTACTTATGTTAATCTTTGAGGTAGGAAGGGTTATAGTGACACAGAAGTTGGTCATCTTGTATTCGTCTTGGAGGTATATGTTCCCACTAATGCTCAGCCCATCATCTTTTTCTCATTCTCAATAATGGAGAAAAAGAGCTAGAAAATAAAGACCTTTTAAAGACATGATGTGCCACTAAAATAACAAGTGGTTCTCTTAAATATTTTTAAGTAAAATAGCTCTTGTTTTGCCAATGTGGCAACAGTGATAAGGAAGGCCCAACTATTAAGGTGGCCTGCTATTGTATAGTTAACATTTTCTCTCTGGTGAAGTAAAATCTAAGAGACATATCCATCTTTTAATATGGGAATGTGTCTTTTAAGATGCCACTGATGATTTTTAGTTCTACAGAAGGAACTCTGCTTTTAAGCTAAAACAAAAAAGATTTAGGCTAAACATAATTAAGAATTTTTGTCAGTGTGATTAAACACTGAAAATAGGATGGATGTTCAGAAAATATTTACATGATTCCAAATAATAAGGGGATTTAGCTATCTAAGGACTGATCTATTTGATCAGTTCAAAAGATGAATTCTTTCTATCTGTGCAGGACCTAGCCTCCTTTGGAAGCACCAACCTGGATCTGACAAACTTTTTAACTTGATAGGTAGGGCAGTGGTATCATCCTCTGCAGTGAAATTGGACATTTTTTAATTGATATGTTGATTGGCGGGTAAAATAAGCATTTACTGGGTGGGAGCCTATGATGGTGACATCTTGGAATTCTTGAGACCATCTGGCAAAATAAAGAAATGTTCTGTATTGTGCATGACTTTTGAAGAATTACCCACCAGCCAAGTAGGTAAGAAGCCTGATTGTAATTATCTGTGCCTAAAAACAGCAACTTTTCATAATAAACTCAAAGTATTTTAACACTGTTTAAATGTATGCTGAAAGCTGCAGAAATATAACTACTGTGTTTATAGAGTCAAGATCTTGCTTTGTTTTATAAGGAATTTTATGTAGAGTTGTTAGCTATTTCAGAAAAGTACATGAAACAGCAATGCTGTTCATGATATCTGGGACTTCAGTACAAACTCCTATATTAATCTGTATTTGTAGCTGTCACAATTCAGGGATTCTACAATTAGGTGGAAACATCTGGCTAGTTAATTTATCTTCTAGTACAGAAGTACCACAGGGCTTGTGTATTGAAAAACGTGTTATTTTATTCTAAATTACATTCCTTTTAAGTTTACACTATAATTTGAGAATTATATTAATTTTTTTTAAGATTTTATTTATTTATATGGGATAGAGAGAGAGAGCACAAGCAGAGGGAGGGGCAGGGGGAGAGGGAGAAGGAGACTCCCCGCTGAGTGCAGAGCCTGATGCCTGGCTGGATCCAAGGATCCTGAGATCATGACCTGAGCTGAAGTCAGATGCTTAATCAACTGAGCCATCCAGGTGCCCCGAGAATTGTATTAATTTTAAATGTGTATAAATATTTCAGTAAATACATGATTTTCATTTCAGGATAGTAAAGGAGCATTACAAAGTACTTGTTACCAAAGGGAGTGGTGTGGCTGATAGTCCTGGCTACTTTTCAGTTAGATTATATGAAAGCTTCAGGTCCTGGACACCAGATGTGGAGAGGATTCTCATTCAATTTTAAAGGCATTTCTATTTACATAAATGGTTGAAAAACAATGACATGAAAATTTGGCAGACTCAAAAAATATCCTTAAGCGATTGTTAAGAATTCTTTTGATTTTTATATTCAGTTCCCTAGAATAACAAATGCTGAGGTTGGGATAGATTAAGAATCTTCTCTGAGAATCAGGAAATAATGCCCAAAGCCAAAGATAGAAAGATTTTTTTTTTTTAACAGAATGCAAAATACCATCATGGTGTTCTAAAGATTTGCCATATTATGAAGCAGAAGGAAAAGTATAAAAGTTCGGGTATGGAGATAAATGTGGAAACCTCCAAGGAGAAGATAGTGATTGCAAGTTAGGAGTAAATGATTATTATGTTGGGGTGCATCTACATCATTGACATTGCACAGAATAGGGGTTATCCAGCCTTGCTCCCTAAACCTAGAGGTTTCTTCAAGGTACATCAAGTAATATACTTAATCGAGGATGGGGCATGCATATAGGCTCCCTCAACTCCTGCTTTTCTTCATATATAGCAGCAGTTCAGCACTGTTCACATTTATATATTTGGGTTTCCAAGTAGACTGTCATTTATTTATTTATTTTTTAATTCTTGGTTTTATAGACTGAATGAAACTGTTGTAACCCAAAGCTAGAGTTAACTTCTTAGTCTGTTCAGACTGCTATAGCAAAATACTGCAGACTGGGTGGCTTATCAATAACAGAAACTAATTTATCACAGTTCTCTGGAAGTATAAGATCAAAGTGCCAGCATTGGTGGGTTCTGGTGAAGGCCCTCCTCCCAGATGCGGACTGCTGACTTCTTGTGTCCTTATATGGCAGAAGGAGCTAGGCAGCTCTATGGGGTCTCTTTTATAAGAGCACTAATCCCATTCAGGAGGGCCTCCCTGTCATGACCTAAGCAATTCCTAAGGGCTCTACCACCTAATACCATCATTTTGGGAATTAGGATTCAACATATTATTTTTTGTGGGGGGGGGGGGGGGGGGACACAAAAATTCAGTCCAGAGGTTATGAAGTTGAGATAGACTGTTACATTGGTGGCCTCAATGAACCATGCCTCCCATACTCATCCCTTGTATAGTCCCCTCCCACATTGGCTCTTGGCTTGGTCATGTGTCTTGCCTTGGTCAATAGGACATTAGTAAGCAGAGGCTTGATAAGCTGCTTATTATATCTCCCTTATTTCCCTACCTAGAACATTCCCTCTTGAGATGATCATAACTGTGAGGAAGCTCAATTCAACCACGGAGAGGGGCCAAGTGACAAAGAATGAAGGAAATTAGCCAACAGCCAGAACTGAGGCCCCAGGTATATGAATGCTAATGGAGGAGCCACAGGCAGTCCCGACTATTTGCGCTTCACCAGCTGAAGCCCTTACCAACAGGAAAGAGACAAGCCATCTTTTGCCCTGTCTCAATTCCTGATTCTCAGAAGAGTGAACAAAAAAAATAGCAGCTGTTTTAAGTCACTAAGTGACATAAGTTAAGTGAAACAGGGAGCCTTTATGATCCCTTAGCTAAAGGACCAAGGCCACTGTATGTGTGAAAGCAAAGGTTATATGTTTCAACCATTTTTCCATAGAAATGCCACTCAAAGTCCCTGCCCCTCTTCTCTGGGTCAAAATTCAAAGTGTCTCTGAATGTAATAAATAATACTTTCCAGTATAAAATAATATAAGGATTTAGGTATGACATGGATTAAATTATTTCCTATTTGTTTGTTTTAAATGTCAGTGACATGCCATTTCTGTGGCATCAGTGGAAATTCTCAAGAATAGAAAATGATGTGGAAAATTGTAAATTTGGTTCTTTTTTTTTTTCACTACTGGGTATTTACCCCAAAGATGCAAATATAGGGATCCGAAGGGGTACATGCACCCCGATGTTTATAGCAGCAATGTCCACAATAGCCAAACTGTGGAAAGAGCCAAGATGTCCATCAACAGATGACTGGATAAAGAAGATATGGTATACACACACACACACACACACACACACACACACACACACACACACACACACCATGGAATATTATGCAGCCATCAAAAGGAATGAAATCTTGCAATTTGGTTCTTTTTTAAAATAAAAATTCAACAGATGAAATTTATTTTTCTATTTAGAGAGTAGAAGTCACATTCCACAGTTCACTGCATTTGCAGAGATATAGTTTGCCATGTAAATTGACTTTAACAACCATATACTACAAGACACTTAGAAATCTTTAACTATTTGTATCTTTTTAATACACAAATTTGGCTCTACCTCCTATTGCCTATGTTTTTGCCTGAAGTATGAGGGCATGGTATTTTAATTCCTCCATCAACTATACATTTGGGTGAAATCTGCACATCTACTGTGTAAGATCTGTAAGCTCTCAATTGATGCCAGAAGTCCACCCACCCCTCCTGTTTTGGCCGTGATCTCACCAGCCCCTACTCTGCCCTGGTTGAATAATTGTTTCAATAAAAATAAGTGTAAGCTCGGGCGCCTGGGTGGCTCCGTCGGTTAGGCGACTGCCTTCCGCTCAGGTCATGATCCTGGAGTCCCGGGATCGAGTCCCGCATCGGGCTCCCTGCTCGGCGGGGAGTCTGCTTCTCCCTCCGACCCTCCCCCCTCTCATGTGCTCTCAGGTCGTGATCCTGGAGTCCCGGATCGAGTCCCGCATCGGGCTCCCTGCTCGGCGGGGGGTCTGCTTCTCCCTCTGACCCTCCCCCCTCTCATGTGCTCTCAGGTTGTGATCCTGGAGTCCCGGGATCGAGTCCCGCATCGGGCTCCCTGCTCGGCGGGGGGTCTGCTTCTCCCTCTGACCCTCCTCCCTCTCATGCTCTCTGTCTCTCATTCTCTCTCTTGCAAATAAATAAAATCTTTAAAAAAAAATAAAAAAAAAATAAGTGTAAGCTCTCAGCTAGTATAAATGAGTAGTTGTGTGGAAAATCTTGTTTCATCCTGCTATCAGCTTGAAAGGACATGCTGTCTCTAAATGTGTACCACTTGGTAAACACATGCTGGGACTTCTAAAGTCTCGAAAACCACCAAGGTGAAAAGTCCCCCAATAGCAAAATCTCAGTTATTTTCTTCCCTCTCGTCCTAACATGAGACTTTGTACAAGTCAGAAAACTTTATGTCTCAGTTCACCCAGAACTAGACTGGAATTTTTAAATTAAGTGGTTGCTGAGAGGATAAAATGAGGAGATACAATTATATGTAAATCTGTTTTGATATTAATCCCTGTGGGGGGGTAGAGAGAAGTATGTGCTAATATATATCATTGTATAAATCCAAGATAGTATTTTTATAAGCATTGTTATTTAAAATTTGAAACGGAAAAAAATTAAAATTAAAAATTAAAAATCTGGTTAAGCTTATATGTCAACTTGACTGGGCCACAGGATGCCCAGATATCTGGTTAGACATTATTTCTGGGTGTTTCTTGAGGGTGTGTCCGTAAGAGATTAAGATTGGAATTGGTGGAATTAGTAAAGCAGAAGTCCCTCCGCAGTGTGGGTGGGCATCATCTAATCTGTTAAAATCCTGAATAGAACAAAAGGCAAGGGAAGATTTAATTCACTCTGACCCCAAGCTAGAACATCAATCTGCTCTCAGTGCTCCTGGTTCCGAGATCATCAGACTTTGAGTAAAATCTATACCATCACCTCCCCAGCTCTCAGTCCTCTGAACTATACCACCCACTTTCATGGGTCTCCAGCTTGCAGAAAGATGATAGGACCTCTTAGTCTCCATAATCACATGAACAGGGACCTTATAATCAATCTCTCTCACTCTCTCTCAATCTCTCCTATTGGTTCTGTTTCTCATTGGAGAACCCTGGCCAATATAACCATCTATAAATTGGCAAAGGAAACATTTTCGAATCAAGAGTAGGGGCACCTAGGTGGCTCAGTCAGTCAAGCATCTGCCTTGGGCTCAGGTCATGATCTCAGAGTCCTGGGATCAAGCCCCGCATCAGGCTCTTTGCTCAGCAGTGGAGTCTACTTCTCCCTCTTCCTCTCCCTCTGTCCCTGCTTGTGTACTCTCTCACTCTCTTTATCTCTCAAATAAATAAAATCTTAAAAAAAATAAAAAATAAATAAATAAAATCAAGAGTAGCTTTCTAAAATTTAGGCATTGAGTAGATTCCCCAATTGCTTTGACAAAAACAAGTGTAAATTGAATTTTTAAGTTAAATTCTACTTTTCTTACAATGAGATTGGTTTCCAAGACAAACTAAAATGTATACAAATAGCCACAGCTCAAAGGAGTATGCTTAAACAGCTAAATTACTTTAACCTTTAAGCTATCATACAGTGCTTTTGCAAAATAAATTTAAAAGAGAATTTTTTTTTCTGTTTTATTTTAAACTACACTATTGTATAAACTTACTTCCTTGATTCGTCAAACATGACCTAATCCAATAGGAGGTTATCACATTTCAAATATTTCTGGGGTTCTTAGGAAAGGGAAACATATGTGGGAAAAAAATATAGCCATACTACCAGGCTGTCATAGAGATTCTTAAAATGAGAAGCCAGAAACCACCATGTCATTTCAATTTAAATGAACATCCAGGGCAGTATTAGAATGAAGAGGTAGGAGGCTATGAGTGGGGAAGGAGAATGAAAGCACATGTTGGTGATGGACAGGAAGTAATGGAGGAATGTTTATGGTTGTGTCAACTTAATTTCAGTAATTTTATTCTGCTACCACCTGACAGTTTTACCCCCTTCCCCAATCTGCTGTTCCCATAGCATGAAGTTTGTGGTACAATTTTTATATACTAGGAAGGGCCCTGATTACAAGAATCTTCAAAGCTCTCGAAGAGCCAAGGTGAACACCAACATAGAATCAATTCCATTGTGTAATGAAGAATGTACTGGATGGAAAGCCTCAAGACACAGGTTCTGCCCATTTCTGCAAGGTGCATTTGCAGAAGTCATTTAACCTTTCTATTAAATACCAAGCCTAATGGAAAACAATTTTAAACACAGGGTCACTCAGAGAATGCTGTGTTCATGTGCTCTCCTTGAGCAATCTACCTGAGGTGAGCCTTATCCAACCAAGAGATGGCTGAGAAAATTTGGCAAGCAGACCAGTAGTGATTGTTTCATGTATTTAATTATAGAACTGAGTCTAAAACAAAAAGTGAAAGACTAATATGTATATATAATGTGCTCTGATAAAATAAAAAGAATGCAACTAAAAAATGGGAGAATAGGGGGGATCCAAGAGAACACTCACTATGATGAACACTGAGTAATGTACAGCATTGTTGAATCATTGTATTGTACACCTGAAACTAATATAACACTATATGTTAACAATATGGGAATTAAAATTTAAAAACTTAATAAAAAATGGGAGGATAGGAGAGAGAGAAAATAAAGTAGAGTAAGTTATAGGCTGTTGTGTAGGAATACTAATGAACACTAGCCAACCAGACAGTAAAAAATAAGAGAAAGGGAGATCAAGGGTACTTGAAAAGGTATACATGTAAACAACAACAAAAGCAAAAATCCAAATCTTCAAAATACCAAAAGAAATTTTTTTTAATTTTTTTTTAAAGATTTTATTTATTTGCGAGAGAGAGAATGAGAGACAGAGAGCATGAGAGGGAGGAGGGTCAGAGGGAGAAGCAGACTCCCTTCTGAGCAGGGAGCCCAATGTGGGACTCGATCCCGGGACTCCAGGATCATGACCTGAGCCGAAGGCAGTCGCTTAACCAACTGAGCCTCCCAGGCGCCCACCAAAAGAAATTTTTAAAGCAAGGAAGACACACCAAATGTAGAAAGAAACAGTACATATAACATAACACAATAATTATTAAATAATAACATACACAGTTGAGACCAAACATATCAGTTGCAACAAAAGTTTCTTTTAAAGGAGAGACATTTTCAAACTGGCTCATTCAGTAAAATCTACCTTTATGTGTATTTAGAGAATACCTAAAAGATAATTATTTAAAATGGCTAATATCCAAAATCTATAAAGAACTTAGCAAACTCAACACCCAAAGAACAAATAATCCAATCAAGAAATGGGCAGAAGACATGAACAGACACTTATGCAAAGAAGACATCCAAATGGCCAACAGACACATGAAACAGTGCTCAACATCACTTGGCATCAGGGAAATACAAATCAAAACCTCAATAAGATACCACCTCACACCAGACAGAATGGCTAAAATTAGTAAGTCAGGAAACGACAGATGTTGGTGAGGATGTGGACAAAGGGGAACCCTCCTCCACTGTTGGTGGGAATGCAAGCTGGTGCAGCCACTCTGGAAAACAGTATGGAGGTTCCTCAAAAAGTTGAAAATAGAACTACCCTACGACCCAGCAATTGCACTATTAGTTATTTACCCCAAAGATACAAATGTAGTGATCCGAAGGGGCACCTGTACCCCAATATTTATAGCAGCAATGTCCACAATAGCCAAACTATGGAAAGAGACTAGATGTCCATCAACAGATAAATGGATAAAGAAGATATGGTATATGTATACAATGGGATATTATGCAGCCATCAAAAAAATGAAATCTTGCCATTTGCAACGACGTGGATGGAACTAGAGGGTATTACGCTAAGGGAAATAAGTCAATCAGAGAAAGACAAGTATCATATGATCTCACTGATATGTGGAATTTGAGAAACAAGACAGAGGCTCATAGGGGAAAGGAGGGAAAAATGAAACAAGACGAAATCAGAGAGGGAGACAAACCATAAGAGACTCTTAATCTCAGGAAACAAACTGAGAGTTGCTGGAGTGGAGGCGGGTGGGAGGGATGGGGTGGCTGGGTGACGGACGTTGGGGAGGGTATGTGCTATGGTGAGCACTGTGAATTGTGTAAGACTGATGAATCACAGACCTGTACCCTTGAAACAAATAATACATTATATGTTAAAAAAATTAATTTAATTTAAAAAAATAAATAAAAAATAAAAGGGCTAAAAATAGAGGAAAGGACAAAGGCACAAGAAAAAAAAAAATGAAAAAGCAGGATTCCAATCCTGATAGCCAGATAAAGTCAAATTCAGACCAAAAAACAAAAATAAAAACAAAAAACAAGTAACATTAAATGAGACAAAAACACAGTAGGATGCTAAGAGTACATGTTTGGGAAGGAAAAAAAATATCATTGAGTTCTACTTCTAGTTCTTTCTATAACTTTGAGATCTTAGGCAAGTTCACTACCCTGAGGGTAAATTTCCTCCATACTAAATGATAATAATAAATTTACCGAGCAGAGTCCTTTCCTTCTGCAGTAAATATAATCCACTTTCAAACAATGGGGAAACAATTCCTGTCACCCACCAGATGCTTTAATGCTGAGTGGAACATACAAGCTCTATTAGCTTGTATCCAGAATATTTTTATAAGCTCCTCTAGATGTTTTTATTTTTATTTTTTAAGTGTATTATTTAAAACTAAGAACCTCCTGTCCTTTCTGGATTTCTAAAATGACTGAACCATATTTTTGGCTGTGGGTTTCCAAAGGCAGTATCCATAGTCCCCTGTGGTAAACACAAAGAGACAAAAACTTACAAAAGCTAATCCAGATTTTCAGCAAACCCACTGCTTTTTCCTCCTTTGGAATTAACACATGTTTATTGAATTCTACTATATACTGGGCACATACGGCCCTCTTTCTTGCATTGTAATTTATCTCAATCCCACAAGTCTTCGTAGAGGAACTATTGTAGCAGGCACTAAATTCTGCCAAGGTGGCAGCTACCAACAGCAGAGACACAAATCTCAAGACCTCACAAGGTGGCCTGAGTTCCCACCTCCTTATTTCTAAGGAGTTCTCATACTCCTGCCCTATAGATTCTGAAAATGATTACTCGTCTGCAGATCAGTCTGGAAGACCTTGAAACATTGATATGTGGAGGTAGTTAAAGCATGCACCCATCAGCCTATAGGGTTTTCTACTGTGAATCAACAGGGAACCCCCAGCTTAGCTTTACCCTGAGTCACAAAAGAAATTTTTCATCAAAGAACTAAAAGAAGGAAAAAAGAAGGGAGTAATACAGAAAGGAAGGGAGACTGTAAGAGATAAAAGCAGAAAGAAGGGAAGAAAGAAGACAGAGAGAGAGAAAAATACCTTGTATATATTTATAGATTTTCAAATGCCACATAATTTGGCCTTTGAATATCACTAGAATGTACCTGTCTCTGACTTCAGCTTTTGCATTATGTATTTATGTAAAATAAATTTAGCCAGGAGGAGCCTTTGAAATTTTCATTACTATTCCTTGGGGGAAAATTATAAACTTGTTCCTGCTCATACAAACTCAGAGAGAGTTGTCTGCGATCCTCTGCAATATAATTATTTAATCTGAACCTGTTATATGTCTCTCTTCTCTTTCCTGCCATCTGATTGACTGACATGCAATTATCCCATGGTTATTATATTTCATTAATACCTTTGGATCCTGTGTTCCCATTTTGTTGTACCATCATTTGATTTTAAATGCATTAAATATAATCAGTTTAATCCCAGCTATACTATATCAAATAGTTTGCCACCTACAGAATTTCCAGATATATTTTCAGTTTGCACAGTAAATAGAGAATTGAAGCCTCACCCTGACTGAAAAATGGGAACTATTCATTAGAAGAGTAGAAACTGAAAGAACTGACAAGAGTTGAAGATTTGAAGGCAATTTTGGGCGTACAGTTTATCCAGTATTACAAAAGTACCCGAATGAACCATTTACTTATGGGAACACAGAGCAAAGTTCATAATATAAACTCAAATATTGGAGCAGTTGTGGCTGTAGGGCCTAAACAATGTGATAATATAAAAATACTTTTATTATTAACAAAGTGTATCATAATCATGAGTTTTAACAGTCCATCATTGACTTTGCTTATGGATTCCTGCTGTGCTTTGTATCAAGATAATGCAAATTTAATTTTTAACACTGTAAATATTGTGATCATGTTTTCTAAGAGTTTAGATAGTAAACATAAGAACAATCCCAATCCCAATGCTAGCATGACCCAGACATCACCAAAAAAGAAAGCTAAATGTCTGTGTTATTTTAGTAACAGATGGAAGTACAACTGGGCTAAGGAGGTAAATGATCACAACAGTGCATATTAAATAGTATGCTGGAAAGAATTTGGAAATGGGCAAGGTGGAGGAGGAGATATGAAAGCACATACTGAGACTGAATCTCACAAATTTGAGATGAGATAGGGCAAGTACTTCTAAATCAATTAAAAGGTTTTTGTTTGTTTTTTTTTCAATCTCCCAAAAAGATAAGAATGCTCAGTCAGAAATAGCAGCCACTGAATTAGCTTTGGCATTCTTCACAAATGAACACACATACTGTTGTGACTTTGTTAAATTAACATATGGTAATGAAACCCTGGTATATCTGATAGTGAGCCTCCATTCAACAAAAGACAAGGGAAATTGAAATCGAGAAATGTAATACGCATAGGTCCTGGAGGAAGTTCATGGCGTGCCTCAAGGGGACATATGAAACGGCCAAGACAGGGTACAGGCAGAGAGACACACACGACTGGGGCACACGCCTTTGTTGGGGTTGGTAGGTGGAGTGCTTTGGGGTTTCCAGGGTTTCTAAGGCTGGATTGGTCAATTTAAACCAGAAAGTGTGAAGTTTTAGTAAGCTCCATGGAGGCTGTAGCTAAGGAACAACAACAGGAGGGCCCTGGGAAGCAGAAGAGACTTTATCACAAGGACAGTTGGGAAAATCACATCAAAAACTTGCATTTACTCTTGGACAGCGCAGGCCGTTACATAAGTTGTAAAAGGCTTTCGATCTAAAAACGGAACCAGAGCACCCGAAACGGAGAATCACACGCATGCGCCCTCAGAAAAACAAAACCTAAGAACGGTCGGGAGAAAATGATTTCCCCTCAATGCCCAACTTAGAGAAAACAGAGCTTACCTCCTGACTAATTAGCAACACCCGCCAAGAATCACTAGCTTCAAGCCAATGAACTCACTGTTTGAACTCTGGCCAGCCTTCCCCTTGTTTGTATTCCTTGGGCACAAAAAGAGCCTGCCCCAGACTTTTCAATGGATTCACCTGTAGCTTGCTACAATTGACATTTCCCAAATTGTAATTCCTCAGCTATTTCCAAATAGACTCAATTTCTGGTAATTTGGGTTTGCCTCGGTATACCACTTAAATTAGGTTGACAAGGGCATGAGCCATCGTGAGGGGCTAATATTAGTTTAAGGCCCCCTTGGCCAAACGAAATGAATGCCAAGACAATACCACCATGCATTAACTTAGCTAAACTCTTGACAATATCCTATTGTTCCCTTTATTGTTCTATGAAAATGAGTAAAGTTACATTTCCTAGTTCAGAGACTGCCACTAAAATGTCTGTGGGTCAACAAAAGTAGAAATTTTGAAAATAGTTATGTTGGCTCCTTAGAGTGTACAGCTTTTTCTGTCAGAACTCACAAATGGTCACACTTCCCGTGGTATATCAAGTGATACACTGATTCAGAGCAAAAAACAAAAAATTTTTATCCCTAGCTATTAGATACTTTGATTTGAAAAAAAAGTAGCTTAAATTCATTTTCTAAATTCTATGAATGTTTTAATAAAACATCAGTTAATGTAAAATAAAGATGGTTGACATCTTGACCAAATACACACTCTACACTCTGCCTATCAATCTGCATAATTAGGCAATAAGGCAAATGTAAATTTTGGAAAATTCCATTCTGTTTATAAACTTCTTACAAAAGAAAATGAAAAGATTTTACCTGTTAAATCTCCTGCAAACCTTGTACACAACAGTGCTAAAAAACGATGTGATTTGCTTATCTGTGATATTAAGGATTTCATAATGAAAAATTTTTATCACTTTTCAGTTTCCTTGAACTGTGCATTAACACTTAATGGCACTTTAGATTTTATTGAAATAAAAGAAGATAACCTTTCACATGTCTACAGGATGGTTTTCATTGTGGTCAGTCATAGGAAAGATATTAAAATGTTGGCCTATTGTAAAATTACATTTTCAAAGTTTGGGACAAGAAGAATATTCTCCAATTTAAACACACATTTAAGATGAGAAATGGAAAAAGGATTACAGTAAAACATAAATTTATATGCTGTTTCTTCAAAACTACTCGATCATCTTTGAAGGGCCATAATGAGTCAAGAAAAGGATAAACTGATTGTATCTGAATTATTTAATGCTATGTGTAGGTTGCAACAAAAACTCATTCAGTGAAAAACATGACTCATTTTTTTTGGAAATAAGACTGCTTAAGAATCCAAAAGTGTGTCTATAGAAAAGGAAAGCCAAATTTACAGGACTTTCTCAATATATTTACTAAAACCATGACTTACTTGGAATCCAATTTTGATTTCACAAAGTTCAGATTATCTCTATATATTAAAACTACTTTCCTGGAGAGATTTAAATTGTGATGAAATCCAATGTGTTTCTGAATGCTCCAAAATGATGGACATTTTAGATATGGATAATTTATATGATGAATTTATACATGCAAAAGATCTTATTGACAAACATTTCATCTACCAAAACAATCATATAGATACAAAATGGATGACATTATTGTCAGTGTTTTTGATTTAAGCCATAATTTAAGTTATAATAGGTATAGAGTGGTTTTTCATTATTTGTTTTAATTTGCAGTTCACTAATAAAATATAATACTGAGCATTTTTTCATATGCTTATTTGCCATCCATATATCTTTTCTGATGTTCAGATCTTTTGTATATTTTAGTATTGGGTTGTTTGTTTCTTTATTGTTGAGTCTTAAGAATTCTTTATATATTTTGGCTACAAGTCCTTTATCAGTTAGGTTTGCAGCAAGTATTTTCTCTGAGTCTGTAACTTACCTTTTGATTCTCTTAACAGTGTCTTCATACAAATCTTTGTGTCTTTGTTAAAAATTAGTTGACATTGGGCGCCTGGGTGGCTCAGTTGGTTAAGCGACTGCCTTCGGCTCAGGTCATGATCCCGGAGTCCTGGGATCGAGTCCCGCATCGGGCTCCCGGCTCAGCGGGAAGCCTGCTTCTCCCTCTGACCCTATCCCCTCTCATGCTGTTTCTCACTCTCTCTCTCAAATAAATAAATAAATAAAATCTTAAAAAAAAATTAGTTGACATTATTTGTGTGGGTCTATTTCTGAACTCTCTGGTCTATTCCATTGATCTATTTTTCTATTCTTTCAATAATAGCATATTTTCTTGGCAATAGTGGATTTGTAATAAGTGAAGCTGGGGAGTGTCACTCCTCCAATTTTGTTCTTCTTCACATTGTGTTGGCTATTCTGAGTCTTTTGCCTTTCCACCTATACTTTTGAATAGGTTTGTTGATATCCACAAAATAACTTGCTGATATTTGGACTGGGATTGTGTTGAATCTATAAATGAAATTGGGAAGAACTGAAATCTTGATAGTATTGAGTCTTCCCATCCATAAATATGAAATATCTCTCCATTTATTTAGTTTTTCTTTGGTTCCTTTTATCAGAGTTTTGTAGTTTTTTTTTCACATAGCTCTTGTATATATTTTGTTGGATTTATACCTGCATATTTAATTTGGGACATACAATAAGTGGTGTTGTATTTTTTATTTCAGTTTCCAAAGGTACACTGCTGGTAAATAGGAAAGAATTGGCTTTTATATTTAACCTTTGTGTCCTGCAGCTTTGCTATAATCACTTATTAGTTTCAGGAATTTTTGTTGTTGTTGTTGTTAAATATATGGAATATTCTACATAGACAATCATGACATTTGTAAACAAAAGCAATTTAATTTTTTTCTCCCTAATCTGTATTCTTTTATTTCCTTTTCTTGTCTTATTGCATTAGTTAGGAATTTCTGTACAATGTTGAAAAGGAATGGTGGGAGGAGGCATCCTTGTTTTACTTCTGATTTTAGGGAGAAAGTATATAATTTCTTACTATATTAAGTATGATGTTAGTTGTAGGTTATGTTTACTGTTTGCTCTAGGTAAAGGTGTCAGAGACTAAACTTTCCCCTCTCTGGTCTCTACTGTGATCTTTGGATTTTCCTAGAGATACCTTCAACAGGGCCTGAGGCTTGACATTCTTTCAGCTATAATCTTTAGTTACTATACAAGAGCCTTATCTATGTGGTGATAAATTGTGGAAGAAGAGGAAGCATTCTATAGTCTTCTTTTAGGTTATTAGTCTTTTAGTGAGCCTAGGCCCCTGGGCTGTAACCATTACAAGTACTTCTCTGCCTTTAGTTTTACCCTCTTAGGTAACACAGGAAAGCTAAAGACCTGAGTTGGGTTTTTCACTTTTCCCAGGTCGGTTATGCTCTAATAAAACCCAGGTCCCTTAGGCTCTGGAAAATAGTTGACCTTTAGGATAGACTTTTGTTACGGAGAACAAAATGTTCTGAGCTGACTTCAAAATTGTTGCTTTTACCTCCCTATTCCAGAAGCACAAGGGATTTTTCTTTGATCTTTACCCTGAGAACCTGGTGAGGCTCTTGGACATGAAACTCACAAAAGTGTGGGGGATCCCTTAGAACTGGAGCCCCTGGAGCCTCTAACTCTTAAGCTAGTTAATGCTGAACTTCCAGCAATTCCTCAAACATGGTTTAAGTGTTCCCGCAGGTACTGGTTCTAGTTGTGTGCTTCTGCTCCAGGCAAGATTTGGATCTCTTTCTCTGACTGTTTCTCCAGTTTTAAGGTAGTGGTTTGAACTGTCCTCAATTCTTTGATGGATTTAAGAAAAGTTTGTGATTTTCAGTTTGGCCCTTTTCTTATTTTAAGGCTAGGAGTCACAACTTCTAAGTCTTTACATATCAGACCAGAAACCAGAAGTCTCTGGAAGGTATTATTGAAAATGAATCCCTACAAATTGAAAAGGACTGCTGGTTCTGGTAAGTAAAATCCTAAGTACGCTATGGCCACATGCTTTTGTTGAGAGGATATTTATTTTGATGTTATCATATTGGACTGGCACCAAGAATCAATGTATCGCGGCTTTGATAAGAGCAAAACTGTAAGTTGAAATGAATTTGACATTTAACCAAATTCAATTTTGCCACTACATAAAAGAAAAAAATGTTTATCCTAAAGGCTATAAGAAGTTTAGAGAAGTATTACTGGGCAAAGAAACAAAAGGAGTAAAAGTATCCTAGTCTATAATCAAAGAGAAAACAAAACATTTTTTTAAATTGAATATAGGTAATATCTGTTTAATTAGTCCTATTATATTATGTTCTCCTTTAAAAGGGTCTTAAATTTATGTATCTTTAGAATATACAATAATACAGCCTATAAAATATAAACATCCAATAAAGAATTTAAAGGGTTAAGCTGTTATATTAAAGAACACAAAGGAACATAAAATTATTGTTATATTTTTCACACAGATTACTTATTTAATTAGTCCTACTGTTAATTACTACCAATTGCCACTGTTCCTTAGTCCTATTGCTGTGTTTAAATAATAGCATTTGTGTGACAGAAAAATGACACAAAATAATACATAATTTCAAACAAACACCTGTATTTCATATTTATATGTTAAAGTAATAACTCATGGTGGATAATTACTTAATATATTATTATATTTTTGTTGTGATATGGCTGAGTCCTGGGCTGGCTCTCTAAAATGTGGTTGCCCTATATGACTTCATTCTAAGAAGTATAAGCTTTCTGAAGGCAACTAGTGGGCAGGAGGCAACTGGCTAATGGCCAGTCAAGGAAGCACCTGTGGTAGACCCTATTAGTAAATGACAAGAGCCTATCCAAGCCCATGAAGTATATAGCATAAATCACTGTTTTTAATGTAATTTTCAAATATGTAATAAAATCCATTACATATTATTAGCTTTCTGCAGTACTGCAGGAAACAGAGGGGAGGGACTATATGCATGGTGGAAAAATGGTAGAAAAGAGGATAATATATATTATTATGTAATATATCTACATATCACAAGTGCCCCAGGATGAAAATCAGGAGGAGGCATTTGTCAGCTCTGAGGCTCAAAAGAAATGATAAGAACAGGTTGCTAAAGACAGGTTGGTGTAGACCAAGAGGTTAATCATAGGTGAGGCAACAAGTTGAGAGTATTACCCAACTAGAATGACAGAGGAGGGCTTTTACATAGCTAGGGTGGCAGTAACAGTGATAGCTTAAAAGTTACCTGTCAGAACATGTGAGACCTTTACAGACTCCTAGAACTATTAGCAGGAATAAGAAAGCTTAAAGAACTTGCACAGGCGGGGCAGGACCTAAGGATGGAGAACAGATTGCTATAAAGGTGGGAGCTGCAAGCTAGCAAAACATGATATACATTTTAATATGACCTTATTTGCACATAAAGAGAGTGAAGCTTGGTGACATGCAAGTGTCTGTATTCATAAGGTTGACCTTAATGCTACATTATTCAAATCCTTGTAGTGGACATACATTTCTTGTTTCTGCCCAGCTTCCTTTTCCTCTCTGGAAATGAATACCTTAATTTCCCCTATGTGAATCACTCTATCCATGTGGTTTGAGTGAGACTGACCCTAACCCAGCCCCAGAGTTAAGTATGTGACTAGTACTAGCCAATCAGAACATTCTATATCTGGTTACCAGGACTAAATCACATAAGTTCATTTGACTTTTAACAGGCAAATATAGCCACATCTATTTGCTAGAATTGTTAGGAAAGATAAGGTCTTTTTATATTTATATTGCCAGTCATACAGATGATGTAAACATAAAGCTACTTGGAGAGAGCCAAAGCCGAAATACAGGAATGCAGAGCCTAGAGAAAGCAAAAGTGAGAGAAATTTTTCACTGAGAGAGAGAGGTGCTCAGTAATAATACCACTGAAAAGAAGATGTCTGAATCCTATCTCTTGAGTTTCATCAATAGACCTCTTATTGGAATTACTAAGTTTTAACTAATTTCTGTCACTTACATACAAAAGAATTATAACACAATACTCTATATTTACTTTAAATAAACAAGAACAGATAAAGATATTAAAGTTTTACAACATTAATATATTTTTTCAATTTATTGTTATGATTTAAAAAATTTTTAACTATGTGTATTTGATTGCAAGTTGGCCTAAGGCTTTGACCATAATATTTTCCATATAAACTTTCTGCTAAGCTTCCTTTCATTTTTTTAACCTGGAGCTCTATCTTCTATTAATAAGAATCCCAATTACTTTTGTTTACATTTAAATGTTATAATTTTGTCTATCCTTTTTGCATGTCAACCTTGTTAAATCAATTTTCCAGTAATCTCTCATAGACAGCTCAAGATTGGATTTTGTTTTATAATGTAAACTGGTAATTGTGTGTGTTTGTGTTTATTGATTATATTCTTCCATTTTCAATTTTTTCATGACCTACTTATGGTCTTATTTTTGTCATTTGTTCTAATTTCTGGTTCTTACTTGGTTATGATTTAAAAATCTTTTTTTTTTTTCAATTCTGTTTACTAGTATTTGGTTAAGAATTTGTACACCTATATTCAGAAGATACATTGGTCTATAGTTTTCTTTTGTTGTACTATGTCTGATTTTGTTTTCTGGGTAATACTAACTTCACAAAATAAATTGGAAAGTGTTCCTTTCATTTCAATTTTCTCGAAGAGATTGTGGAGAATTGTTAATTCTTTAACCATTTGGTAGAATTCTCCAATGCAACCATCTGGACTTAGAGATTTTTCTTTTGGAGAATTTATCTATTTTATTTTATTTTATTTTATTTATTTATTTGACAGAGACACAGCGAGAGAGGGAACACAAGCAGGGGGAGAGCGAGAGGGAGAAGCAGGCTTCCCGCTGACGAGGGGCTCAATCCCAGGACCCCGGACGACAGAGCCACCCAGGTGCCCCTCTTTTGGAGAATTTATTAATTACACATTTAATTTAACACTTACAGGGTATTTCAAATTATCTATTTCTTATTGGGTGAGTTATACAATTTTACATTTTTTGAGAAATCAGTCTTTTTTGTGTAAGTTGTCGAATTTATGGGTGTAGAGTTGTTTGTAGCGTTCCTTTATTATCTTTTGTGATGTCCATGCAGCCTGTAGTGATAGTCCCTATTTCATTCTTAATGCTGATAATTTGTGTTTCCTTTTTCTTTTTCTTTTTCAGTTTTGCTAGGGGTTTGACAATTTTATTGACATTTCAAAGATCCAGATCTCTCTTTCATTGATTATATTTATTGTTTTCTGTTTTGAATTTTGTTGACTTCTGCTATTATCTTTAGTATTTTGTTCCTTCTAATCACTTTGGAATCATTTTGCTCTTTTTTTTCCTAGGTCCTTGAGGTCTGAGCTTAGATTACTGATTTGAGGCTTTTCCTCTTTCGTAATGTATGTATTTAATGTTGTAAATTTCCCTTTCAACACTGCTACAGTTATGTCCACAAATTTTATCTGGTATTTTTTTTTTATTCAAGCTCATTGTATTTTTAATTTTTGTTGAGACTTCCTTTTTGACTCAAGAGTTATTTAGAAGTGTATTATTTCACTTCCAAATGTTTGGAGATTTTCCACCTAGGTTTCTATTATTACTTTCTATGTTGATTGCAATGTGCTCAAATAACACAATTTTTATAATTATGTCTTTTCAATTGTTGAGGTTTAGTTTTTGGTGCAGGATATAGCCTACCTTGGTATTTATTCCACGGGCACTTTAAGAGGATGCTGAACCCAATTTCCAGCATGTGGGTGTGACACCAGTTGGGGATTCTACAGAATTAACTCAATTCTGACACTATCCGCCCAGTGATAGTCAGATCCCACAGGTTAAGCGGTTAGTTTACGAGACTGTCTCTCCACTTCCAACTCGAATCACAAGTTCAGGTTGTTTTCTGCACTTCTAAACAACAGTGTTTTCTACAACCTTCTCCTTGGGGTCTATTAACTTGCTAGAGTGGCTCACAGAACCCAGAGAAACATGTGACTTTTAGATTACTTGTTTACAATGAAAGGATATAACGCAGAAACAGCCAGATGGAAGAGGTGCATAGGGCAAGGTACGGAGCTTGGAGCTTCCTTGATCTGCGCATACCACTCTCCCCAAATCATGTGTTCACGCCAATCCAGAAGCTCTCCAAACCCCATCCTTTTGGGGTTTTATGGCAGCTCCATTACAAAGACACGATTGATTAAATCATTGGCCTTTGGTGATTGAACTCTGTCTTCAGCCCTGTTCCTGTCTCTGAAGGTGGTGGGGATGGAAGGATTGGAGGGACAGAAATTTCTAACCCTCTAACCACATGGTTGGCTCCACTGGCAACCAGCTCCCACCCTAAGTGGTGGCTCCAAAAGTCACCACGTTAACATAACAAAGACACATTTATTGTCCCCATCACTTAGGAAATTCTAAGGGCTTTTAGGAGCTCTGTGCCAGAAACAGGGACAAAGACCAAATATATGTTCCTTATAATCACAGTATCACACACTTGCAAAGGATGTATATTCCGTTATTGTTGAGTAGAATGTTTTATACATATAATTTCAGTCCTTTTAGGCGCTGGTTTTGAGTTCATTTATACCTTGCTGATTATCAGTTTAATTGTTTAATCCGTAGTGAGAAAGGTGTTAAAACCTCCATTCAAAATTTTGGATTTTTCTGTTTCTCTTTTCAGTTCTCTCAATTCTTGCATCACATATTTGACAGTTCTGTTGTTTAGGGCACACACATTGAGGATATCTCTGGCTTCACATTGAATTGAACTTTTATCACTGTATAATGTGCTTCGCTCTCTCTAGTAACTTTCTTTGTTTTAAAGACTACTTTATTTAATATTAATACAGCCATCCTCGCTTTCCTTTGATACATGTTTGCATGATATATTTTCTTCCATCCTTTTATTTTTAATCTACTTGGGTTGAAGTGAGTTTCTTATAGATAGCATACAGATGGGTCACGCTTTTTAAATATATTAGGAGCTTGTTGTCTTTTTTCTGGAAATTATCCCCATTACCAAGTTGGACCAGCTGTGCAGATAAGATGTTGGTTTCAAAAACACTTTTGTGATTTTTTGACATTAGGTTTGGTAAGGCCACACACTTATTTCCTCCAATGCAGATACTTCAACAACTCTTAGGTTGGAAGTACAAAAATGGTACTAATTTGGTTTGTTCCTATTTTCTTCTCATCTCTCCCAACCTCTAGACCATGTTTTCTCAGATTTAGAAGTTACCCCCAATATTGTAAGGAACTGGTATAAGTTATTATTAAGAAATGTAAATTATAGGGGCGCCTGGGTGGCTCAGTTGGTTAAGCGACTGCCTTCGGCTCAGGTCATGATCCTGGAGTCCCGGGATCGAGTCCCGCATCGGGCTCCCTGCTCAGCAGGGAGTCTGCTTCTCCCTCTGACCCTCCCCCCTCTCATGTGCTCTCTCTCTCTCTCAAATAAATAAATAAAATCTTTAAAAAAAAAAAAAAAAGAAATGTAAATTATAGAAAAATTGCCTGGAGATACACTTTCTCTTCAACTCCGCAAATGTAAATTTGAAGTTCTATTGATTTCTGTAACTATATCAATCATATTCCACGTTCAGCACTTGCTGTTCCTACTATTTGGCGTTTTCTTCCTTTTAGTATTTAGATGGCTTACTCACTCATTTTATTCACAGCCGTGCTGGAATCTCACTTTCTCAGAGCCTTCTTCTCTAGTATCTCTTTCTGTAGGATTTCCTCTTCCTTTCCAACTTCTTGAACTATTTCATTTTTATTCATTGCACTAATCACTCATGACCTGGCATCCTACCTTATAAATCTGTGTGCTTATTTCTCTTTTTTTCTGTCTCCCCTCTAGAATGTAAGATCTGCTAGAGCCCAGGCTTTGGCTGCCTTGATGACGGTGACGTCACCAGCACCTTCAAACAGTGTCTGACTCAGAGCAAAATATTTGTTAGAATGTGTCCAGAAAGGGGACTCAAAATAATTACCTCCTTACTTCTCTAGAATCTTTCAGCACATGGGTTTGAATCATGGGATTTTATTATGTTTGGTTCAAACTAGGCAATTTCAGCAATGACTTATACTCTTGGAGGAGAAACACATGTTTTGGCCCTTGATGTCTATTTTCAAAACAGTCTAATCAGTTCTAGATATAGCAGAAATTTCTTCAGATAAGAGGTTTGTTTGGACCATTCTGTAGGTAGGGTACTATTCAATAAATTTTTCCCAATTTTTCTTTTTTATTCTTTTGGTCATTTGCTATAAGGTGGTAGTAAGTGAAAGGATTGGCAACCTGCACTTATCCCACCAGTTTTCCCAGGAGTCATAAACATATTTATTTTTTTCAGTAATAGGATGTGATATGAAGAATATAGGGCAGCGAACACCTACCACCTGGGGATGTTGATAGTATTGTGGGATTTCCTCAAACCATTCATATATCAAATATCACAACTAACTAAATAAGTGATCCACAGCTACTAGTCTAATGTGGATGTGGATGGTGTTAGGACAACCAAAACCAAAAACAATTTGCTTTTTAAAATTACTAGATCCATTATGGTTTTTACTTTTCATTATAAATATATATATAGTTCATTCTGTGTATGACATATAAATAGATTCCATTATATGTGTATATTTTGCAATTAAAAAAAGTAAAATTCAACTTCTATTGTGTGGGGAGCCTATTTTCTAAACAGTTTTAATAAATTATATACATTATATGTATAATATATATTATATCAGAGTATTACACTATATATTTTAATGTATGATAATTTTGCTGGCCTCATTGAAGAATTGTGGCTTTGGCATAGTCATAGACTTCATTAGTTTTTTTTTTTGGTTGTTGTTTGTTTGTTTGTTTTTTAAAGATTTTATTTATTTGACAAAGAGACACAGCGAGAGAGGGAACACAAGCAGGGGGAATGGGATAGGGAGAAGCAGGCTTCCTACCAAGCAGGGAGCGCGATGTGGGGCCCGATCCCAGGACCCTGGGATCATGACCTGAGCCGAAGGCAGACACTTAATGGCTGAGCCACCCAGGCACCCCTAGACTTCATTAGTTTTGACTGAGACTTTGAGCATATTAAAAAACTTCTTTAGAGTTTCAAGTTTCATTTTTCAGATAAATTTTAGGTAAGATTCTCTACTATTCCTATTAGAATTAGAAATAGTATTATAAACCTGTATAAAATTTTCCAGTGTACAATAAATGACTATAAATATTATGATTATTAAAGACAATTTAATTATACAATTAAATATTTATTTCTGTGCATTTCTAAGTTTTTCACATAAATAATTCATAATTAGAAAAACTAATTATCTGTCAGACTAAGCATACTGAGTTTTCATTTGTTGTTTTGGGTAGAATGTTCCCTTGGATTTTCTATTTGCTTTGGAATATTAAAAATACTTGACAGTCAGCTATTAGAATGTAATTTCCTTCCTCATAACATTAGTGGGTTGCACAACACAGAAGTTGAAACAAGAATGAGAGAGGGACTTGGCGGGAAAAGACCAAAAAAAAAAAGGTGGCAAAGAATTAAGATGTCAAGAGGAAACTATATGTAGAGACACAGGGAACTCCGGGACTGAATGCCTTAGAGTTTATCTGACACACATCCTTAACTACTTATTGAGGGTTGTGCCCTTAAGAAAAAGGCTCACAATTTTCTAACTTCTACCAATGGGTAGATTCAGGTAAGAATGAAAAATTTTCCAATAAGACTGAGACTGGATGGATGTTCATAGACCACTTTCTTCTTTCCAGGCTCCTAGCTCAGTAGTGTTCCCCACCAAGTGTCCTTTGCAGTTAAGTGTGGCTGTGTAATTGATTTCTAGCCAATGGAGTTCAAGGAGAGGTGACACGTGACTCTTCTAGTTCTGGCCTTGCAGAACCTTTCTAGTACAATCCTCCATCTCTCTGTCCATTACACTGAAGGTTAAACAAATGTTTTCCGAAGAGGATGAAGTCATAAAATGAAAGGACCCTGGGTACCAAGTGAACCTGGGAAGCCCATCGACCTAACCATTAGAAACACATATGTTGAGATCATTAATAAAAAGTGTTAGGCCACTGAGATTTAGGAATTTATTGGTCATAGCAGTTAGCATTACTATGGTAAATAGGTCCGCAATTACACTGAAAACATTGTACTGAAATTATAGTTTTATAAATCTGAATCACTTAATTGACTGCTGTAACAATTCTGAGTTTAGAAACAGTGCTGTGTCTTATTCATGTTTGTATTCTTAAGTTAATGCAGGTATTCAATGAATGCCTGAATTCAGTGAATGATGAACTAAAGTTCCACATTCATGGAAATAACATATTTTAGGTAATTTATACAAGTTCTCTCATTTAATTATCACAACATTGCTTGTGATATGTATCATCTTCTCTATTTTATAAGCAAGAAAAAGAATATAAGAAGGCAAGTGATTCGGGCAAGGTTGACAGCCATCATGAGAAATAACAATCAGACCTGCCTAACTCTAAGTTTCACATTACTTGCTTTAAACATATGTCACAAAGTCTGCGGAAATCTGCAATTTATATCTATAACCTTATGTCTCGTCGTTCTCAGAAACACTTTGGTCATATTTCAGTTCCATGGTTCTCTGGTGGAGGTGAAAACTCAAAAATCCCAGAAGCAGTGTCTGCCTTCGGCTCAAGTCATGATCCCAGCATCCTGGGATCAAGCCCCACATCAGGTTCTCTGCTCAGTGGGGAGTCTGCTTCTCCTTCTGCCTCTGCCCCTCCCCCTGTTCATGCTTTTTCTCTCTCTCTCTCAAATGAATAAATTAAACAAAAAATCCCGGAAGTAACTTTCTTTTCTAGGGAAGCTTATTAGAAGTTATTATTTTCTAAAATATTTTATGTCTATCATATGCATTTATTTTGTTTTTTAAGAAGTTGGTAGGTTTATCTTTTAAAAAGTGCTCTAGGTTTTTTTTTTTTTTTTATGGGAGGGAGAAGGTGATTTTTCTTCAAACAATGAGGTAGTTTATGACTTAATCGAAAATAAAATACCAGTGACTTGTTATCTTCCAACAAGAACTCTGCAGTCCTTTGCTTGCAGACTCCTTATTAGTCTCCTTGGCAACGGGTAATCACTTGTTTCCCTTAAATAGATGAGATGCCAACAAATATGTAATAGTGGCTCGATACATCAGCAAAGAAAAGTGCCATAATGACAGCATAATAAATCTGAACATGAAAAGTTAATAGCCACATTAGTGACAGCCTAACTATAGTGTGAGAAGCACATGGAGCCTGAATTTTCTGCTTCTATTTCATTCTTTTTGTGATACTCAGCTCTCCCTAGAAGGCCCTCCCCCCTCCCTCCCTATGCATGGCCTAAAACCTGTAAAGGGATAGAAACCCTTCAAAGTTAAAATAGACCAATTAATAATTCTTCCCCCCCATAAGAAAGGATTTTAAATTTATCTGGATCAGGTAAATATTTTTATAAAAAATATGACTTTGGGGGTCAAACTTAAAGAGTTAAATGTGTAATTTGAACCTAATGTATTTATCTAAATATTTCGCATTTGGGGGTATTCACCTTGATTTGTTCTAATCAGGGTCATTAATCTCTATTATGTTATTCTTTCTGCTCTCTGATTAAGTATCACAGCTCTGTTGTATAGACCAATATAGAACTCACCATTGTTCTCTCACCATGGAGCCAGAGAGAGCTGGGGTGGGCCACACCTCTGAAGGTGTAACTAGGTACAGTGACTCTGCTTGATTCATGGGGGAGGGGCATTTCCTCTTCTCATTGTTGCTGGGTATATATGGGCATTCTGCACTGGCCAGTGGACAGCCATTGCTTTAATTCATCCCAGAATTAATTGTGCTCTGCAGTGGCATGAAATTTAGGCCAAAACAAGAAGCCAGTGACACAAACCATTTCCTATGGTTTCTTCTAGTCTTTTCCATCTTCCCTTAATCTAGGGTCCAATTCTGTCTTTTCCCTTGACAGAATAATAGAGCCATCTGAAAAATGTGTCTCCTATAAGATATTAAGTAGCCCAACATAAAAAAAAAAGGTGAGACTAGAGAATAGATCAGAGAAATAAAAACCTAAATAAATGTAAATATTATAATAATACTAGAAATTATTGCTGTCATCTGCCAAGTTGTTGCCATATGTCAAACTGTGGGCTAAACTTTATATACATTATTTTCATTTAATCTTTACAATACTGATACTACTGTCTTGATTTTACAAGCAACAGGGTCACATAGCTAGAAAGTGGCAGAGTGAGTATTTTAATCTACATCGGCTGGTTTCCAAAGCCAACACAGAGTTGAAAGGGTCATTCAAGGAAAACAGATCATTTTTTTACAAAATGTAGTCATCGTCCATTCAGAATTCTTGGAGGGTAATTAACCAAACTCTGAATAGTTCCAAGTCTCGGCCTTCCAAGGCATCTTTTCCATTATTAATACTCAGAGGAAGAATAGCTACTATTTATGTCATGCTTGCAATGTGCCAGACACATTCTTAACCTAGAATGTGATCAGTGATTCTAACTGTGGGTTCTGGAGTCAGACTGCCAGTGTTTGAATCCTTATTCTTCATTGTGAGAGCTTGGGCCTCTGTACTTTCATAACACCTCAGTTTTCTCCTTTTATAAAGTGGGAAACAATAATATCCCCATTAATATAGGGTTATAGTGAGAATTAGATGAGGTAATGCACATATAACTCTTGGGAATGTGATTGCAACTAGGAAGCATTCCGTAAAGGTTAACTACTTTGTTGAGTTGTTTTTATTGTTGTTGCATGCAAGGCAATGTGCTGAGCAATTTACCTGTATTATTGCACCTGATCTTCTTAGTAATTCTAAGTTATGCACTATGGTTATCCTTATTTTACAATTAAGAATGATGAGGCCCGGAGGAGTTATACGATTTTCCTAAAGATACAGAGAGAGTAGTGGCTGAGCCAGGATCCTGTTCTAGGCATTATGTCTCCAAAGCCTGCCATGTCAGCAGCTGGTACTCTGACTCTTTATTGTTGGACAACACTGTTGGTTAGCAAGCATGTTTTTATTTGAAGCCAAACTGTGTCAATGAAATTTAACCCCTGATCTTTGTTTCTGTTATTAATAGTTTATGCTTATCCCTGAACCACGAGAATTTTCTTTTTCCTTCCTCCCATGTAATGCTCCACCTCCCTCCTCATCCACCTTACCCCAACAATCCCGCCTCACTAACTTCTCAACACAAGTAATTTGTTAAAGCTACTCTAGGAAAAATGTACAAAATAAATATATACCTCCCAAAATGAGAAAGCAATTTTCATAATGTGTTTGACCAAAAGCCTGTCTTGAATTTAACAAATAAGATCTATTAAGGATCAGTGCTTTTCTTATGATGGAAGGTAATGATAGAGGCAATCCACTGAATCTGGGAGTTTCTCAGCCTATTCTCTGAGAGGAGTCAGTTCTGTGTCCTTTGCCAGTGAGAGAGGCGCATGCATGTCCAAATTTACTCTGCCCCAGTAGGGATGGGGGTTCTGGCTTGGCGGCTCACATTACCTTACACCCACAAGGCACTGGGACTACCTTTCAGGAATTAGCATCTTTAGAGAAGTTATATGCCTGTTGCAAATTTGTATCATAGCAACATGCACATTTTTAATAAATAAATGGTTCTCCAAATAACTTTATTCACTGAGGAGAGATTTCAGGTTCCTGTCTCTCAGTCTGAATAGCACTTGATGTTCTGTTCTTCCTGTGTTGAATCTAAAAACCACACAAACTTTCTTCCCCCTCTGTAAATTATTATCAGAAGTGGAAAATACTTTGGTTTTCAGGGGATGGTAAAACATTGTTTTTCAAAATTCTCCAGAGTTATTAGAGAAACAATGTCAAGGATGAGAGTTTGACTTAAAAGGATGAATCTCTATCAGATACCATTTCCGTATCTACCACTAGAACACTGACTTGGCAAAGGTAATGTTCTGATTTCATTTCCAGTCAGCTCATGCCTTGAGTGCTCCTTCTTGCAGTTTAGGGGGAAGGGTAAAGTGGAGTGGAGTAACAGAAAAAATACACATACACTATAAGAGAGAGCATTATATAATTTTTTACATACATAATTATGTGAGGGATTATGCAACTGAACCAAGGAAATAGGGCTAAGTTCCAAGTAATCTCTATTGAAATGCCAAATATCTCTATTTTCACTCACACCTCACCTTACCCTAATTCTGTCCTCCATGGTTTATGGTGAGTGGTCTAACATAGTCCAAAGATTCCTCCTATACGAATGTCTCTACCTCTGGGAAAAATACCCACCCAGCCTTCATAAACAAGAACTTCATCATTTAGAAAAGTCATGGCATCCCTTCTTGTATGGCTCTAGACACTGGCTCATCTTTCACCATTCTGAAATTCTCTCTCATCTGCAAGCCTTCTCTGACCTGCCTTTTCCTTTCCCCCCAGAAGATAGGTACTCTCTCTTTTGATTTGTGTAACATTTTATGTATCCTGCTGGCATAATCTACATCTATTTTTCTGCATGTTCAGGTACTTTCTATAGTGTGAGCTTCTTAGGACAGATGCTATGTTTAGGCTTTTTGTTGTTGTTTTTAATCCAAATTGTTTAGCAAATTGTTTCAAGAAATGTTTGTGGGATGGTTGGATGATGGGATGGATGAATTAAATGATGAGACTTAAGAGTAGAAGGAACATAGAAGATAGTAGAAGAAAAGTAGATAGTAGAAGATAGTAGATAGAAGATAGATAGAAGATAGAAGAAAAGTAGAATTATATAACTGACCCAAGCTCTTCACTACCTTGAAGACTCACTAATCAAACATTCATTGATTTAGGAGATCATTAATTTGAGTGAAAAGAGAAATTGGATTAAAAATAAAAAGACTTGGGCTTAAATACCTACAACAGTACCTACTTGCTGTTTGGCCTTGCTCTTATTGCTTAATTTCTTAGATCAAAGACTACCTCTTGCATAAATTGGGCATAATAAAGTTTACCCCAAAGGATTTTTATAAAAATTAAATAAGATTATGTAAATAAAGGGTCTGGTCAATTACAAGTACTCAATAAATGGTAACTATTACTATTTTTAAGCCTAAGAACCTCTGTATACTTTAAAACCTATTTTTGTTTTTAAATAAAAATTGTTGAAGACCTCTCAGTGCACACAAATGCATGGATAGGCATTTTCTCTGTAACACTAATGTTCAAATCAAGAGATGATTTATCACACACACACACACACACACACACACACACGCACACATGATCATGAGTACAAAATGTGTGTTGTTCCCTGAAAATACATTTTGGTTTAGGAACTGTTGCTTGTGTACAAGGCATACAGAATAATAATAATAATAATAATAATAATAATAATAATAATGGTAATATTTATATTGTGGTTATTATGTGCCAGGTCCTGTTTTAAGCACTTCACTTATATTAGGTTCATTCATGGACACAAGAACACTATGATGTAGATGTAGTTAGTTTCCCCATTTAACAAGTGGGGAAACTTAAGCACGGAGTAATTATATAACTGGCCCAAGCTCATACAGCTTGTAAATAGCACCAGTTGGGCAAAATGATTAAGGTAGCAAAGACATGAAGTTACCTTATTATGAAACAAGTGGCTGGACAGGAGCTACTCAGTATTTGTAGAACAGAATCTACCCGACCTTATGAAGCTAAACATATGGAAAGGAAGAATGACTTACAGAAACATACTATGCTAGTCTAAGTTATGCATGGTTGGAGCAGAGGGTCAGATTCCCACCCAAGTGAAGAGAGTCTTTTTATTGCTTGCTGTCTACTGGCACCTGAAGTTGCAAGACTCTCGGGCAAGGTGGGTGGCAGGTAGGAGTGCTCAGCGTAGGTACCCAGAGTGCCATTTGGATTTGGAGCTTGCAATTCCTCGTGTGTGGCTTGTCCCTGAAGAGGAATGCAGTGATATTTGGGTCATGTAAACTCTCTAGAATGTACCTCAGCTATGTAATCACATTAACTGGTATCTATGGAAGATTTATACAAAACTGGAAAAATTCCTTTTGGGAAAAAGCCTAGTCACAGTGGTGACACTACTCCAATGTTATTTATTATACCAAAGATTATAAAGGAGGGCCACTAAAGAATGTCAGAACTAGTAGCTCTTTCAGACAGTGGTTTAGTGTACAAAAGAATCACCATGAGAGTTGGAAACAGGTAGAGCATCATCTTCAAAGATCCTGATTCTCTCTTAGGTAGAGCCCAAGAATTTGCATAATGTGCTTCCCTGGTGATTCCGATGGGGGTGATCTATGTACCACACTTGAGCAAACTCTGCTCGAGGGCACCTGTAGTTGTTTAATAGTTGATACCATTTGTTTTAAATGCTTCAAAAACTGTTAAAAATTACAGAAATGGGGCACCTGGGTGGCTCAGTTGGTTAAGCGACTGCCTTCAGCTCAGGTCATGATCCTGGAGTCCCAGGATCGAGTCCCGCATCGGGCTCCCTGCTCGGCGGGGAGTCTGCTTCTCCCTCTGACCCTCCTCCCTCTCATGTTCTCTGTCTCTCACTCTCTCTCTCTCAAATAAATAAATAAAATCTTTAAAAAAAAATTACAGAAATGATCTTTTGACCCTTATGTCATTACCCTAGATCCTAAGATATGCAGGCATTCTCATACCAAAATTTGGAAGGCAATTAGTCTCAGACACACTGGAGATTATAAAATGATCCTTCATTAAGTGATAGAGATACTTTAGTCCTCAGAGATTTCAGGGTGCCGTCAGGCAGATTTGGCCTTATAATTTTTTCTACCATATTTAAAATGTCCATTTCCTATCACACATTTCCCTGCAGTGGTTGGACCCTTGCTTAGAGACAGTGGAGACGTGGATGCCTCATGGAGAAGTCCTGGCATTCCATGATTTCTGACTGTTGCTAAGGAATTCATCAGGTTTAGAAAGGCCCCTTCTTGCTGCTCTGTAATTGATGACCCTTCTAACATCAATATTATTGCTATATTAAAGTGACTACAACACACTGAAGACTAAATAAAAGGAATTTGAGATTTGAATAGAACAGGTATGGCCAAGGGCAGTGAAAGGGTTGATGGCTGGTCACAGATTTTATACTTTGGTCTGAACATCTTAGATCACTTTACTGTAAAAGGAAAGACAGTGAATGGTGAAGTGCTCTGCATCTGAAAGGAGCTCAGAGTCATCAGCACCATCATCATTATCATTGTGATCATAGTCAACATTATTATTCCTCAACAAATTTAATTAAAAGCTGTGACCTTCAGCCTGTAGTACAAATGGTTTCTGGTTATCTATTCTTTAGCTAGATTCTATGAAGTTTTGTTATTTTCTCTACAAAAGAGCCTGATGAAACACTTCCCAGTGTACAGTAGAAAAAAACTAGGCGTGGCATTCTTGATCTAAATATTGTCTCCAAAACTTATTTACTGTTTATCTTGAGGCAGGTGCTTGACTTCTCTGATCTTATTTTACATTTATAATATGGGGATAGTAGTTTTTTGCCGTTGTGATCATTGTGAAGATAAAATTTAAAAACCAGAATCATAGGATTTAGCATAGAGCCTGGCACTGACTATATTTTAGTTACTGTGCCCTTATCAAAAAGCAACGTGTTTTATTAAACACAAGGTACTATGCAGAAATTTTTGTTATTGGAAGGGTCCTTATATATCACCTATTTCAACCCCCTGATTTTATAAATTGGGAACATCAGGGTTGAAAACGAACTGTTCATGCAATTATTGACCAAACCAGGACATTTTGGAGCTTATAATGGAGCACTATTCATAATTATACCTGTGCAACTGCTATAAATTGCAAGTGTTCCAGGCAAACTGGGATTTCTAACCAGTTTACCCAAAGATGGCCAATGACTTGCCAACGGTCCTAAGAAATGATATTAACTATCTCTTTTGTACTCAGTTCAGCATTCTTTGTGACCATACCTGCCTCTTTTAATACCTTATTCTTGAATTATATTAATGATCAAAAAGTATCTTAAGGAATTATTGAAGATATTCATAATTTTCCAGAGACCAGGCTAAAGCCTGTCCTTAGCCTTCCCCTCTGGCCCTACCCTGCTTCCCTGATTCCTCTGCTCCTGAGAGCACACCTTTTGTAAAAAACAACTTTCATGAGAATCTCATTTCAGGCTCTGAGTCTAGAGGACCCAAACTAAAGACAGCAGGAGTGATTGTGGGTAGCTTTCAGGGTCCTCTTCTGCTTGAGTACCACTCAAACTTTGATGACAGAAATGGAGGCCTTGGGTGCCTGGGTGGCTCAGTTGGTTAAGCGACTGCCTTCGGCTCAGGTCATGATCCTGGAGTCCCGGGATCGAGTCCCATATCGGGCTCCTTGCTCAGCAGGGGGTCTGCTTCTCCCTCTGACCCTCCCCCCTCTCATGTGCTCTCTCTCTCTCATTCTCTCTCTCAAATAAATAAATAAAATCTTAAAAAAAAAAAAAGAAATGGAGGCCTTGGTGGTACTTGTTTGGCTCAAGAGCTAGGCAAACCCTAAGATTAGAAATAACCCCTTAAAGGGAAGGGTACAAATTGTGGGTAGAAGTTTTTTGGGAAAGGTAAGGTAAGCCTACAGTGGGTTGATCTCTCTCCGCAAAAAGGTATATTGAAGTCCTACCTCCAGAACCTGAGAATGTGACCTTATTTGGAAATAGGATCTTTGCAGATGTAATTAATTAAGATGAGGCCATACTGGAGGAGGGTGCGTCCTAAGTCCAACATGACTGGTATCCTAATAAAAAAAAAGAAAAGAGACACAAGTCTGTAAAGAAGGTGATGTGAAGACACGCAGAGAGAACCCCAGTGTGAACATGAAAGCAGAGATGGGGGTGTGCATGCACAAATGGAGGACTGCCAGCCACCACCAGAAATTAGGAAAAGGCACAAAACGGTTCGTTCCTCTCAGCCCCTAAGAGGAAACCAATCCTGCCAGCAACGGGGTTTTGGATTTCTAGCCCCTAGAACTGTGAGAGAATGAATTTCTGTTATTTTAAGCCATCAAAGTATATTGTAATTTATTTCAGCAGCCCTAGGAAATTGGTATACCTAAGTATGCAATGGCAGTGAGTTGGCATAAACTGGGCTTTTCTTCATAAATATGACAGAACCATTTCTATACCAGCTGTTGCTGGCAATTGTGTGCCCCTCCCTGTCCCACTTCTTACCTGGAGGAAATCGAGAGAAAAGGAAACAGTGGCCAAAACAGGCTTCATTTTCTCCTATGCTGTATAGCATTTTGCTCCCATTAAGTGTTGCATCTAACTAAATCACAAACTTGCAGAGGGTATGTTTATGTAGTCCTTCCCATTATAACCCAACCCAGCCCACCTGAAATGCTCTGACACTCTTGAAAATAATTCTGATTAATGAATAAAACATGATAAACTGATAATTAGCTTTTGAAGGTGAATGCTTTAACAAGGAGGGTAATTCAGTAAGGTTCTAATTGTTTTCCCCAGCATCAGACCTTAGCTGACATTTGGTTTTAGCTTCAACATAACAATTCCCTGTCTATGTTTAGAAAGACCACGAGCAATTTCTTAGGACTTGGCCAGAAATTATTCACAATGCCTGGATTACACACTTTGAAAACTGTGAAGTTGTATGTTAGTCAAGTTTCCAAATCTAGTTTTGGCTTAGGCTCCTGGCTTGGAACACTCAACAGAAACTTACGATCGGCCATGTTTTGTTGTTGTTATTGCTGTTTATTTCTATTGTTGTTTATTTCTATTGTTGTTTATTCTATTGTTTATTTCTATTTATTTCTAAGCAAAACAACATGAAGAGACCTTTGCTACTAGTTAATTAACAACTTAAAACCCATAGATGTTAATGTTAATGGCAATGGGTCAGGCAGAATTTAAGGACAGATATTTTGCATGCCATGGCTGCTTCTATGTTTTGAATGTTAATCCTAAATGTGGGAAATTATGGGGGTTATTTTAAAAGTTAATAAAAATACTTCGGTATTAATTTTTTTTCAAATTAACAATCTGGCAGTTCATACGCCTTTGCGAGAAAGTTGTCTAGGACCCTAAAAAAAAAAAGAACCAAAATGTATTCAGCAAAAGAATGCTCAGAAATATTATATCTGAATTTTTCTTATTTTACTTGAAAGAATGGAAGAGACAAGGACTTGTTTTCATATGAAATATGCTTGGTGTCTCTTCCTAAAATCCGATTTCTGCTGTTAGCTGAAGCCAAACCATCCTTTAGAGAAATGTGAAGAAAAAGGCAGAATCCTTTTCTTGAATGCAGTCAACCACTCACTGCCTGAATCAGTTCTTTCCTGGGTGTCAAATCTAGAAAATCCCACATGCTCCCATCATCATATTCTAGTGAAGGGAGCCTTTACTGAAATTGATGCTTGCAAAACATTAATCGTTAGGAAGCTGCCTATCTAAATGAGAATCAAAAGCATTACAAGATGAACTCGGAAATGCCAAATTGAGGGAGAGGGTAAAGGGTTGAAGAGAACGCTGAAAACTAGATGGCGAAAGTGTAGGTGGTGATTGAGAATCAATAAGCCATGCTGGAGTTTGTAAACCAAATGATTACAGTGGCCTGGCGGGAAACAATTACTATGGTCTCCAAGTGTACATCATAATAAATTGCAAAACTCCGCTTTGTCCAAAGGGGGCAGTCACAGTTCAATTGCAGCTAATAGTTGCCTAGCGGGAATGCAACACTAAGGCTCTCAGATTTTTCTGATTTGTTAAGAGAAATCAGAATTTCCAATCGAAAAAAAAAGCTTTTTGGGAGATGGGAGATGTTTGGGAGCTAATTAAAATTTGTTTAAAAAACACTGTTCAGGCAAAAAACTTTTTCAGCCCTATGGAGACATGGACTATTATCTTGCAACCTCTTGTCTGCACTGAAATTTTATTTCAACAAGGGCCAACCACAGGTTTCAATGTTACAAATAAAATGACTGTACTGCCTTATACTTAAATGAAATGTACTAAGTGGTCAATTTAAAGATAAGAACTCCTGTTTTTCTAACAAGGGAGAAAGAGGGGCCAATGGAACAGGAAACATTCAGAGATGGACAAAACAAAATATTTTATCCCCCTCACCCCTTTAAACATTTCTTTTGAGAAACAGTCATGGGACACATGTTATGTGAGTTGCTGAAACTTTTAGCTGATGCTTGAAACAACCATGTTATGCAGGGTTTTTTTTGTTTGTTTTGTTTGTACTTCTCTGAATGGTAGGATGTTACAAACAAGCAGAGTAGAACATATAGAATGCACATCGAATTTGTTCTAATATTCCTCTTCCAAAGAGCCTTAAAACTTAAACTAAGAAGGAAAAATGTTTCCTAAATTGGATACGTTGCCTATGGATTATTTGTGGATGAGAGGAAAATAAGCAACCACCTTTATTTCATGAACTAAGTGAAGACTAAGGACTTGAACGATCCAATTTCCTGAAAGCATCTGAAATATTTTGTCCCCAGACAATTTTGATATTGTCAAGCAGAGAGGAGATAATGGCTGAGCACATTTCTAGGGCTGCTGAAGGAACCAGGGAGCTTTCATCACATAAAAATATTACTAGTGTCTTTCTTTTATTGAAACTGAAAAGTTCTTAAAGAATTCCTGATAAAAATAGATTAATTTGTTCACAGCTGAAAGTTTAACTTAATACAGGACCAGAGACAGGATAAAATGTTCTACATTTTACATTTCTGAGTCAATAAAATTGATGGCTTCATTTCATATTGGGGAAATTATTAGCATATGGGGAGATTTTATTACATGACTTAAAACAGAAGAATGGCATGATACAAATTATGTGAATTGTCCTAATTTCATTATCTTAAATTTAAGACTTTCCTGGCACACAAAGGGAGTTCTTTGAGTCTTCAATTAAAATAAACAATAACAACAACACAAATAATCATAATTCAAGTATCAAAATGTAAAACACACAAACAATTTAATCTCAATGGTCCAAGTCCACCTGGGGACATCTAGAACCTCTTACTAAGGGTTATTCAGCATGATTTGGCATGATGAAAAGAGCAAAGTGATTTACAGAACATATGGGCTATAGGGTGGCACAGATTTGCATCCTGAACATTTTGGCTTCTGCTGCTCAAGTTAAGATCCCAAGGTGCAGATGAAGGAACATGCTAAAACACCACCTCGGCATCATTTTAGCTGACAGCCGTATCTGTGTGATTATAGGCAGGGCAATTTCTTTGATCCCTGGTTTCTTTCTTTTCTTTTTCTTTTTTTTTCAAAATCAAGAAAGCTATGTATATTGTCCCTCTTCAGTGTTTGTGGTAATGGTCTTTCAAATATGAGATATTATTGTCATTGGGTAGAACTTTATCAAACCTTTTGCCACGTGGTTGATATTGGACGAAGCCCTGCCTATATTTTCTAAACTATGAGAATATAAGGTGAAAAAAAATCACATAACTTTTTCCCTTGAGTAGTTTTTTTGCAGGGTTACAAAAATGTAGGACAACCCATAGCCTATTTTTAAAATTACAGAATTTTATTTAATTTCTTTGAGTGTTAATGTCAAAGTTTCCAATCAGAAGTCTGGTTGTCAAAAACAAATATTGCCTTCAATTTGCGGTCACTAAATGCATATGGATTAGCTATTTTTAGAACTTGAGACTAAGGCTTAAATTGGCTATCAGTAAATAGGCATAGTCATCACTCAATTTATTTGATAGAGTCTGTTTAATGTTCTATTATTAAGAATAACTACTTAAAAATTACCAAACCTCCAGTTTTCACGAGAGTTGAGTATCTCACCATACATCAGCTAATAATAATTTTTTCTTCGACCACTTTTAGGAGGCAATTTAAAAGTAATTGTAAAATTCCAGTAAATTAAATATTACTAGCAGAAATGATGGACTACAATTAAGTAAGGAAACCTTAGTGGAACTGACATAAGATTTTGACTGATAAAAGGAAAAACCTGACCAACAAATTTCCCAGGAAAAACAATGTTCTTAGCATAGAGTTACATGTGTGTTTAAGATTAGATGTCTTAAATAAAATCTATCAAGCTTTTTTTCCAGGACAAAATTGAGGGTCTAACATAACTACAAATGACATTGGTTTGGCATCAGATTAATTCCACTTCAAATATGTAGGAATATGAACTGTAAGCATAAGATGCATTTTAAAACAATTTTATTGAAATTTATAGAAATTAGGCTTAGATTTTGGAACCAATATTGAGAGGCAAGTGACTTGCATTTATTAAATTCAGCTTTTTTTTTTTAGCATATTGTAGTCACATTGTTATTCCTAACTTTTTCTTCAGAAGCGAGTCATCAAAATACCAAGTAAATTCATCCAATTTCCTCTAAATAATTTGTGTTCTGTGATGATCAGTCTTATGCCTAGATCCCTTTGCCACAAGGCTTTCCTCAATATTCACCACTTCCACACATTTTTTTCCATAATCACTTTAAAAAACAGATGTTATCCCAGGAAATGCTTTTTGACTATTTCATGAAAGCTAAACTTTCCAGAATCTCAAGACCTTTATTTCTTTTCTGTATCTAAAAATATTAACTCACGGTCATAATAGACACAAAGCATTCAGTGGAGGGTCTTTACCTAATATTAGCCTTGCCTTGCCCTGTTGTCCTATGCTGAAATTATACAGTGAAATATTTTAAATTGAGTTGAGAAGTATCCAATAAAACCCATATTGTTATTTTTAGTTAATAAAATTCCATACACTTTTACCATGGCTTAAAGATGCCATAACACATTTCCCAGTGGATTTATATCTCACTAGATTTAGATAATCACATAGTCAAATGACTTTAACAAATTTTGTTTCCTAAAAAAAAAAATACAATCCAGTCCCCCAATAAAGGATTCTCTCCTTGCTAATTTTCTTTAGTCCTGTCTTGCACACTACCTGGATTTAAAAAAGATTTGATAAAGGTTCAACTTCTATACTGAAAGTCAGAAGCTTATATGAAATGTTACAATTGCATTATCCAACTCAAACTGCTAGCATAATAATGTTACTAGACAGCATAAAACCTTGATATTATATCTGCTTGTCAACCTCTCCAATGCCCTAAATTTGTTAAAATTCCCAAATGTGAAATTAAGAGTGTCTCTTCTTAAAATAAAACTAACTTGATCATTGGGGGGAAAAAAAAAGGTATTGCCATGGCTTTGTAAAAGGATGAACTCTCTATCACTTCATGTATATACACACACACATTAACCTTAGAATTGGTTACTGTTCAGGTATTTATTTTTAGTTGGACTCTTTTGCTTATAAGCCATTTTAGCCCTACTCTTTGGAAATTGCTTTTAGAGTTGACTTGTCAGTCATGAAAAGAACATAACCCCATTCTCTGTGGTTTTAGTAAACTTGACCAAACTCTAAGATACTCCATTAGATCATACATATTAATCATCAAGTTTGACCTGAAATGCATTTTGGCCGTTTGTAGAGTCAACTTGACCATCTAAGACAGATTACTTTCTGTCATTGAAAACAGGAAAAAGATGATCAGACTGAAGGTAGTTCTTGGTCCTTTCACACCTGAGCAAGCCGAGGAATTCTTCAAACTTTGTGATGTTTTGTAACCTGCATGGACTTCTAAAAAAAGTAGCACATAGGAGGTTTTTCCAGTGCAGAAATGGCCTTCCATCACCATTCATAATTCTGGTAAGCTGTAAACCCATTCCTGAAAGTAACAACCCTGTAGGCCACCTGAGGATGAGATATAAATTATATCCATCTTTCATTGGAAGCCCTGATACCACTCTCAGAACTAATTAGTAGACAAGGAAGACTTGCCTTATAAATGATCCATTTCACTTCCTGGTAGTAGCCTCTGTCATTATTAAAGTGTGCCATAGAGCAGAAGAGATGCTCTAGAAATAAATCTACCTTTTCAGTGAAAACCTACAGAAATCAATATGTAAAACATTCACTGTCAGGACACAGTTCAAATAATTCTTGCTGTAACAATGATGAGAGCATCACTGATATCCTTTGACTGTGGACGAAGTGGTCTTAATAAAGTATCCATTAACTAAAACACATGCAAACCCAGGGTAGAATTAGTGATGGAGAGACTTCTTCTTCTGCTGAAGAGAGAAAGCACAGCAAAAGGAATAAGGATGAGGCATTTAAAGCTCCCTTCCACACTCCCACTGAAAACTTTCTATTGCTTTTATTGGGGTTTGTTTCGTTCAAAATTTATGGTGTTCTAGATTGAGAAAAGAGATGCAGTTCATCCTTTATGACTTTGTGAAAAGTCCAGTGTGAATTAGCAACTCCTCTGATAATTGTTGAAGTCTATATTCTGATTGATTAGTTGAGTGACCTACAGTGTGGTGTACACTCAGGATGGAGAGGAATATAAAACACATTTCTGGACATATGCAAATATTTGAGTAGCTCTATGGTTCACTACAAGAAAGCAATTTTATTTTTGACAGGATGAGAGAAGTGGTCTTTTAATGCAGAAATAGTAAACCAGCTCAGCCATACTACTGATGAAGAAATTGAGGACAAAGCATGAGTCCACTAATTATTACCCTGCGGGTCAGAGATAAAGTCTACAATAAAATTTGACTTCCTTCAGCTCATTTTCTCCACCACTTTATGACGTTCTCCCATATGCAAATAATTATTAATATAATGTCATCCATGCTAATGTACAGAAAGGTAGTTCTCTACATTAATTCATATTTGAAGGAAGAGGACTTTAGACCACTTGAATCATTTAGCCTTGTGATCTGATTTTTTCAGGAAAGTTGAACATTACATGGGTATGGGGACAAAGTATTAGTTTAAAATTTAATTGTAAGTGAAATTTAATGCCATGTGTGCTATGTATTGGTCCTGTGCCTTAGAAACTTACATGGGCACATCCACAATAAATTTGAATAATCTTATTTTTTAAAAAATTTGTTGTCTTTTAATTTTTTTTTTATGATTTCCTGTTCTTTTAATTTGCAAGTGAGTATGAACACTCTTGGTTAAATGGTTCTTTGGCAGGAAGATATGTAGCACCTTTCAAAAAAACCAAATTATAGCTCTGATGATAATGGCAGTGAATTATCACAATAGATGAAGGGAAGCCTAATAGTATCTAAGGACTGCAATCTTTACAGATGTGGCAGGGATGATATAAATTGCCAAAAGCCAACTGTGTTTGCTTATGTGAATAGAACAACCACTCTTCAAAGATTAGGACCAGTGAGAGGAGCAATTTGTCATGAGTAATCACCTGTTTTCTCAAAAGAGAAATACAGTACCTCCCCAACGACTGTTCCCCATTTGTCTGGATGATCTGGAAGAGGTGCAGCACTGCTTTTTCCAGAGGCATTTGGCTCCTGCAATGCATTTATATTTGTTTCAAGTGGAATCAGAGATACTTTCTCTATCACTTCCTTGCCATGGGTGTGATGCATGGGAAGGGATATATAACCATAAAGTCAGACCACCCTTGGGGATTTTCAGAGCACCAATGCTGACCAATCTGAATTATTGATCTTTATTCATGAAAAAAGTTCCCTAAGGGAAAGGATATAGCTTTATAGCAGTCTGAACTGTAATAGATGTTGATCTGGTGTTGATAAATAATGTGGAGTGGAGGGAAGCAATTCACAGAAAAGCCACTGTAAGTTCTATAGTTAGGCTTCATCCTTTATTAGGTAGTGAGTAAAAGACAACTGATGATTACAACTCCAATTTAAGAGACCATTTAAACAAAAATGGTTCCATAGCGAAGTGAGGCAGAAGGGATTTAGGTATTTCTGAGTTTTCTCATATGGCTGATGGAGAAAATATGGCTGATTTGTTTGTTCCCAGCAAATCATTAAAGTTAGTAACACCTTGTGATCCAGGACTCTTTGCATCCCACAGGCCCTGACTTCTAGTGGACTGGCGAATTCACTTGGGTGAAAATGGGGAAGAACAGCAAAAGCACATAGTAGTGAGATTGCATCAATTAACATGAAGTTCTCCAACAGAAAGAGGTTTTATCAGGTGTGAAGGTTGTTGGATAAGGATTCAGGCTAACTTATAGTGAAAGATCAAAATATTTGACAAAGCAGGAAAAAGGCAACTAAAGTTCAAATCCGTTAGAAGCTGGTCACACGGGATATAGACAGAGCCCCAAACTCAGGAGCAACTTTCCATCTGGCTGAACCAGTAGAGTCTGTGAGTGAAAAAAAAGGAAACACTTGCTAAGACCAGAGAGTAGAGGTGTTGGTAAATGTGAAATTATCAGGTACTCTCAAAAAACAAATTTTAATACTAACCAACATGTTTAACCAGAGATGTGTGGTTTGAAATTCTTTTTACCAAAGACTAATGAAATACTTTTGTTTTTCTTATCTGCCTGCCCTCTTCCTTTTTTTTTCCTTCCTTCCTTCCTCCCTCCCTCCCTCCCTCCCTCCCTCCCTCCCTTCCTTCCTTCCTTCCTTCCTTCTTATTTTGTTGTTTGTTTAACAAAAGTTATATAAAACCAACTGCTTTAAAGATATGTTTATATGACAAATGTCTATATAGCTAGATGGTGGAGAAGAACTCCAAAGACCATGTTCAATGTTGAGCACCAAGCACGCTATGGGTGTTTCTTAAATATAAAATGACAAATGCTAAATACCTATCTCTCAAATGGTTTCATCTTGAATCTTTTTACCTCTCAAAAAGGTTACTACAGTTTAGATAAGAGCAGTTTCAGGAAGGCCATACCCAGCCCTTCCCTACAGATTTAAACAGTCTTTACAAAACCTCTTCAAAAATATTTTTTTCTCTAAACCTAAATCATGTAGGGTTGATTTGTACATGTTTTATCATTGCTCTAAGTTTGAGTGTCCTTGTTCTTATTAATGCAACAGACTGGCTACATCGAATCCCATCATAGTGATAGGTATACGTTAGCTTTCTATGGGAAAAAGCAAATAGCCTTTATCACAAATTAAAGGCACAGCTATTTTTATGCCATTTGTTACCAACTTAATGATAACATGTAACATGGGATGGTTATATAATTATTTTATATAGATTTTCTTTTTATAAGTTATTCTCTTAATCTTTCTAACATATATACAATATACATTTATTTATATATACCCCTGATAAATCTTGTTTTAAAGGTAAAACATCAACTCCTTTCAGCCTTCTGGTGAATATCAAGGCTGCCAGTATTTCATAACTCCACTAGAGAAATGATGGTTAAGTGCATCTTACCAGAATTTTTTCAACACTCTATCCTTGGTCTGCAATCACCTCAGGTTCATTTTTCTTGTTTTACTAACATTTAAATATATATTAATTGTTTATATCATGTCAGTAGGAAATCTAAAAAACAAGAAAAAGCCCACAACAATAGCTAACATCTATCATCATGTTCAAAGCAGGAACCTTTGCCTAAGAGACAACCTTACTGGTAGGATATAAAGGGGATATTGCAGAGATGCAATATTCTCTAGGTTTTTTTGTTTGTTTTTTTTGGGTATGTACTAACATGAAAAATCTTTACTTTTCATTATCATCTTAGGTGATGATCATTCCTTATCCATGAGACAGAACAGTTGTACTGATTCTTTCTAAAAAACCCATGATGCATGGCTTTACCTCTTTTCAGATATAGTTTCATTACAAAGACTTCCCTCTTTCCAGCAATACTGCTTCAGGGTGGGGAAATAGTACTTTGTAAGAAATTACTTTTATTATTATTATCTCCCCCACCTCTATGCTGAGCCCTGCACTCTTGTCCTCAATCTCAAGTCATCTACAAGCTGGATAGGAGGGGGAGAATGTGGACCAGGAAGACCTCCACAAAACCCTCTGGCATTTCTGTATTGTTTGACTGCTTACTGGCATGAAATACTTGTTCATTCTACCTTTTGCAATTCTTTAAAACCTAGTGGCATAGATTGAGACACAGCACTATTGTTTTACAAGACATCTACTGTATCTACTTTTGTTGGGATAAATACCCAGTAATTGCTGTCATAGCAAGAGGACCAGCACGGGTACTACTATTCACAGTGTTGCTTTTGTTGTTGTCTTTTTTTTTTCTTTTTGTTTTGTTTTTTCTTTTTTCTTTTTTCATATTATCTTAATCTACAGCGTAAATTATTATATATACACATTGGAACCAGTTAATGCCCTTACAATGTATAGTTGTTTCATAAAGCGGGAAAGACAATGCAGAGGGAAACAGGTGCCCAAAAGCACAGTCACAAAGGCTTCAGAAGTTCTAGATACCACTACAAGTCAATGCTGGAGATCACTTCTAAAACAATCAATGTTCAAGAGGAATGCTTTAATTTGGAGAAAATACCACCCCCTCCCCTCCCACCCCTAGACCTCTGCCTTTTTTTTTTTTAAATAATCTTTTCAATTCACTATCAAAAGTCCTGGCTCTTCAGATAGACTTTAAACTATAAATAAACACTGCATAGTTCTCTTTTGTTTTTTTGTTTTTTTGTTTTTTGAAAAATTATTGCAGTACAAGTACTCCCATTTGGAACTCAGTAAGGAGCAAACAGCACAGGAGTGTGGGCGGTCCGAATAGGTCCAGGAGCTGGCCGCAGGAGTGCTGGCGGGAGTGCGGAGGTCTGGAACAGTGTGGCCGCTGGAGCAGTTCGGAGACTGAAGGGGGAGTTCACGGCCACTGCCGCAGCGGCGGCCGCAGCTGCCAGTGGGTTTGGTAGAATCCGTGGAGCCAATGGCTTTGAAGGTTCTTTTGAAAATACTAATTTTACCTGCAAGGGAGAGAGAAAAAAAAGGGGGCAGAAGGACAGGAGTTGGGGCATCTACCCTTAGAATCCAAAATGATGGGCAGCTTTTAAAATGTAGCAGAAAACAACTACAAAGATAAAATCACACAATAAAAATAATAGAAGTGCCAATAAAAATAATGGAAAGTGTAGAACATCTTTCCTTTGAAAGAGCTGGAAGATCACTTGAAGATGACCAACTTAGGATGTTGAAAAGTCCTCCAGGAAAATACTCAGCAACCTTATTTTATTTTTCTTCATCAATATACCTCCTGAGGAAAGTATTCATGTTGAGGAAAAAAAAAGTATGGAATCTTTACTCTACTCTACACATACACATTAACTGTCAGGGAATAGATGCTTTAAAAGAGAGATTTATTAATGTTCTCAACTACTATTAGGCTATCCAAGTGTGTAAACTGGGGAGCACAGCAAGGTGCGAGGTATTAATGAAGAGAAATAAAGATAACAAAATTCCACTTTCAAGGAAGAAACTTACCTCCCCCCCCAGATCTGCCATGTTCTGCTTCCTCTTTGTGCAAATGGTGACAACATTCTCTCAACACTGCTCTACAAAACCAGTTCATTCTTTGGCTGGTAGCATTAGTAAGATGGCTGTTCTCACAGAAAGAATGTCTCCCATTTATGGAAACAGTAACATAGTGAGAGCTAGGAAGGAGGTTTTGGATGGTAACATTAACACAATTTGACTTCCCTGTTTATTTAAGAACCATTCACTTGATTGTTGAAAGCTGCATCTATGCTGGTCAGAAATAGCACTCAAAGTTAGGACTAGTGGTGCTGAAACATCAGCTCTGTGCAGAATTCACAGCCTTTCAATGCAGCTAAAATTGCTTCTGTACAAAAGAGTAAAGTGACTTCATTTGCATAAAAATGGGTGATGCTACTAAATTAATTGGGTCAACTCTTACTGAGGTCTCATAAGAGATGATTGCAGTTTTCCTTTAACTATATTTTCATGTGCCAGCAACACACAATAGCACCAATTATTAATAAGACCTATTTTGAAGAAAACAGATTTCAAAATGCACAATTCAGCACATACTATAGATCAGTTGTTCTTAACTTTTCATTGAGGCCTGGGTCTCCCTGATGAAAGCTATGGTCAATTCAACCAGGAAAACAAAAACAAAAGCAAAAAACAAAAAAACAACGAAAAACTCCACATGGTCCTAAATATTAGCTTGAGATTATCAGGTTTCACAGATTTCCCCTAAATTCCTAAAAAAAAAATTCCAGGTCAGGACACTAATACTAGTGTGTTCACTATTCTAAAAGGTATATTTGGGGTAATGGGAAGAGGGCATCTCCCAGGAAGAATTTCCCCAGGCCTTAGATACTATTCTTGGTGTAATAATTAAATAAAATCAGTCATGCCGTTGAGACTGTGCTATTCGAAATTCAAAACTGTTGAGGGTATCAACAACACCAGTGCTTTGTCCCTTGAAGATATTAAAAAGGAGATGTGAGAACTTGCTTTTCACTGCCCTTTCCTAAAATTATCCACTAACATCAAGACCAGATTTCATGTGATTACTTTCCTGACTCAAGAGTTTGGCTTTACTCCTTTCCCCAGGCTCTGTCATTAACCAGAGCCCAACTTCAAAAGATACAGGTATCGGACAGTGGCTAAACGTGGCAAACCACCCAAACAACTCACGAAACTAATAATTCTATTGTTGGAGTAGGGGCTGGACTTTCCAATCAATTGTTTGTCATGACTTAGGTAACTTCCATGTATCTCATTCAGTAATTAACCAAAAAAAAAAAAAAAAAAAAAAGTCAAGTTCCGCAGACTATGGGACATTCAAGATCACTGTTGTTTGGGAATCAACGATGACACTCACCCCCAATGGATGTGCTGCCTTCTGTAGTTTGTTGTAAGGACTGTATTTAGGTTTCGGGGGCTTCCCAGCAGCTCTGTCTTTGTGCCTTCTACTGCTAATGTGCTATTAAAAGCAATTAAAAATGACAGCTTTAAAAAAAAAAATCCCCAAACCCCCCTCATAAATATTGTTTTAACCTGAGGAAGGATATTAATTATTTTATACAAGTTGCAGGAAGACAAAAACAAAAGAGCATGCACTTTTGTCCTTGGATTCTGATGGCTTGAGGATATATCTTTTTATGCTACTCATTTTAGTTTATTTTTAACAAATAGAAGGCTCTTCTTTTCTCCAGCCTTTCTCTTTATCGCTGCACAGATCTCCTTTTTAAAAATGTACAAAGGAAAGGAATGTCTAAAGGAATTTTATGTGCAAATAAACAAAGATGCCCAGGCAGGCATGAATTTATTTCCATACTAATACTTATCCTCACATTTGTACAGCCAAATGTCAACCCCTAAAATTCTAAAGATAAATAACAAAGGTGCATAAAATGACTACAATATTGCACATATGGATATAAAACACAACACAATATGGGGGTTGGGCCTTCAATTGGCAACGTCTAACTAATCTCTTTGGAAGACTATTCACAGTAAAAGTGAATGCAATAGGATTAGTCATCCCTTTAGCAGGTGGCTGCAGGATTTAGAAATACAGTACACCACCATGTAATAAAGTACATAAAATAAAAGAATAGAACAGTATAAAATTAGTTATAACATGTAAATATCTAAACAAGTAAAAATGGAACATTGCAATTTGACCTTTAAAGAAAATCAACACTTTTGAGTGGGAAACCTGGTAGAGAAAAGACCTAATACCCCTTTTCCTCCCACTCTTCAGAAATAAGAATAGTACAAATTCACTTCAGACATTTTCTGAAAGGACTTAGAAAATATTACATTTTACTATTTCCTTGGCAACTAAAATAGGCATAAATAAATAAGGACAGTGAGTAGAAGATTAAGTGGATGGATGGATGGATGGATGGATGGATGGATGGATGGATGGATGGATGGGTGGGAGAAAAAAACAGGAAAGAAAGGGAACATAGGAAGCACACACATTCTGCTCATCAGGATGTCCCCTATCTGTTGTTTTCATTTCTAGAATATGTGCTGTCTACCTGTTTAAGTTGTGTTTCCGAGTTGACGTGCACATCACAGATTTCACAGTGAAACGTTTTGTTTTGCAGACCTGTGTTTCCCTTATTAACTGGTCCTTTGCCTTTCACGCCCGCCCTAGGAAAGGCTTTGATAGTCCCACTTCCATTCCGGGCTTCTAGCATGGTTTTGTGCTTAGTACCTGCCAGGAAGATTTAGAAAAAAAGAAAGAAAGAAAAAAAATCTTAGCTAGTATATGCCTTTAAGAAATGATACAGTAACAAAATGTGATGTCTAGTTTTAGAGCAGTTCTTCCAGGGATTACCACTGAAATATAATTAATTTAGAAGACAAGGTGCTCTGACCACTTTACATAACATTACTTAACTACTCATATTTTTACAATGTCCCACATAACAAACCGGCACCATTTAATAGAGCCCCTACACTCCAGAGTCCCGAGATGAAATTAAATGGGTGTGACTTCGTTTCATTTCCTCTTGATGCTAATAAGACATAAATGATAGCAGATGAGGAAGAGTGATTTAGTTGCTAAAGGTATATAGTTGGAGGTGATGTGTAACAAATGTAATCAGTTTAAACATGGTGTGTTTACAGAAGTGGCACTAATTAAAGACCCACTTTCGAAACAGAATACAAACAAGCTTTCTTGGCTGTCTTTTAGGTTCAAAAAGGAACAGCAAGAGTATAAAGATCTTGATGCCTGAAAAAAAAAGAAAAGCCCTATTAGGATAGTAAAGGTCACACTGATTGGTCATGTCATCTCAAATGTAAAAACAAATGACCAAGAAGATGAGTGGTGAAAGGATAAGCAGAGACACTATACACAAATGCTTCTTTTTAATAAACCAGTAACATCTGTGGACTCTCACTCAAAACTAGTATAACTCCAGTTATTAACACTTGTTTTTTTTTAACTTTTTTTAACTACTAGAGTTCATGAATGGGAGTTTTCTCTCAAAATTTTGTTCACAATTTTCTTTTTCTTAGCATTGAATAGTTAATTCTTTATTTTTCTCACTTAGCCATATAGTTTTGCTAAGAACTTTTCTCTTGTCATCATTTATGTACTTTCTGCCATTCCAGGTGCTTAAATCCTTTTTAGTGGTTTCTCTTTCCTACTTGTATTTATTAGATTGTTATCAGCACTGGAAGCATAAAAAATAAGATTCTCAACTTCGGATTCCTGGACCGGCCTCCCAGAATCATTGACTATGAATGAGGAAAACACACTGAGGGGCACACTAGGTCAGTGCCAATCACCATCACCTTAAATAAGAGGTGATGAATACACAGAACAGGTTTACTGGCACGTTTCTCTCTTTCAGAACGATTGCAACTTCACTGAATCCAATATTAAAAAATGTATATTCCTGCAACATAGACTCCCCACTTTGAAGGTCATATTCTTATGCACAGCTATGAAAATGCTCATATCCCAACATAAAAAGGAAAGAGAAAAAGGTCAACGCCATGTAAGTAGACTGGAGGACTTGAAATGTGGAGCCTTAGCCTGCTCTGTGGTGCTGGTGGGGAGGCCTCTCTGCAGTCTGCTTTTTTCTTGCCGTTTGCAAGTCCACCCACCTTGCAATAGACAAAAACACTTTTTACTCTGCAGATGGTGTAAGTCAGTGTAGGGCAAAACAATGCTCTAGGGAGCAAGAGCTATTTATTTATATATATACTTTGTGTCACAGTGTTTGTGTGTGTGTGTGCATGCTGCGTGTATGTGTCTAGATGGTTGTCCAACCTTCTTTATCCCAACAGGTGATTTTATCAAAATATTTCTTTTCCATGCAACTTCTTCAGTCAAACTGAGAAGAATTTCTGGGCTGGTTTGGCTTATCAATGCTTAAGAAGTAGTCATTAGGAGAATGACACTTATTCTGACTTTCTGGAGGGACTCTTGATCCACCCTGGTTAATATCTTTTTTTTTTTAAGATTTTATTTATTTATTTGAGAGAGAGAGAATGGGAGATAGAGAGCATGAGAGGGAGGAGGGTCAGAGGGAGAAGCAGACTCCCTGCCAAGCAGGGAGCCCGATGCAGGACTCGATCCAGGGACCCCAGGATCATGACCTGAGCCGAAGGTAGTCGCTTAACCAACTGAGCCACCCAGGCGCCCCTCACCCTGGTTAATATCTTTTGTAATTGAGAGGCTTACTGTTACCCTAGAAGATGCTGAATAGAAGTGGCAGATAATCTTTGGACCTTAATAATAATAAGGCCATGAACACTGACCACAGCTGACTTGCTTAAATGAATTTTTCACTCGAAACGTGAAACAGATGTCTCGATGAAACAAGTTTTACCTAATTCTCTTCTTGAACACAGAAACATGGATTAGACCTGGGCTTCTTGAAGGTAACTCCTGGGTTTTGCTCATACTGTATTCTCAGTGTCTGACACATAGTAGATACAGCTCAAGTATTAGATATTAATAAAGAGCAATGAACAGATATTTGTAAAGAGCATTGTGAGCTCAGACTCAGGAATGGTAGCAGTCAGAGATTGCCTCCATTAGCTGTGTACATTTCTTTGTGCCTCAGTGTCCCCAGCTGTGAAAAAGGAAATTATCTGCTCTACTGAAGTGTTGCATTAAATGCATTTATTGTTTTAAGGATTACTTTTGGCACTTCCATATGCTCTCAATAAATTTTAGTCAATTCTCTTTTTCTTAACAGTGCTGGTTTTGTTTAAGCAAAAATTTGGAAATCTCTAAATCCTTTAGAAGTTAGTAAAATCTATCCTTTGATAACTGCCTTTTCTGTATATTAAAACTTAGTGAGGGATAGAATAAGCTCTGTCTAGGGATAGAAAAGCTCGAATGAGCCTAGTGAAAAATATCAAATGTTACCACTTCAAGTTATTGCCAGAAGAATTTACCCAAATTCGTAATAAGCATTAACTATAAAACATTTCAAAGTTTTTTTTTTTTAATTATATAGAGAAAACCATCAAAATCAGCTAAGCAAAGCATTACTTAATAGAATGTTTTGGGGAGATTTCTTTGAAGAAAAAGACAAAACCTTTTTTTGTATTATCTGCGTCTATAACATACAACTAAAAGGAGACTTCCAGATCTTTTGAAAAGAGTATGTCCTCTTAAGTTGTTTTAAACATTCTTAGACTGTTTTGTGAATCATGCTAGTAAGCTTAGAACTACGTCTCTCAAATTCTAAAAAAAAAAAAAAAATGCAAAGTAGGAGTGCTCATATTTAAATCCTGCATTCCAATGTTATGGAATATAAATCCATTAACTGCAACTTTAGTGAAAAATAAAGAGAGAAAGCAAATGAAATAACACAACCAATCCCCAAATAATGTTAGCAGCAACTGTGGTCATACTAATAATCATGCCATAATAATTCATCCTTACAAGGTGCCATATGGCCTCTTAGCTCCATTAGAGAGAGACTGAGAGAGAGAGAGAGAAAAAGAGACAGCGAAGTCCAAAGAGGACAGTCGACTTGCCCAGGTTCACGTAGAATTGTTATTTGCGGATCTGAGGTAAAAATGGTCTGATCACTTCTAGCTTGTTCCATTGTCACACAGAAGAAGAGGTGGTGTTTGATGGAAGCTATAGTCTCAAAATCAGTTTATGATTAAGAATATATTTTTTTAAGATTAAAAGAAAAACCATAAATGCACAAGTTTACATTCAGAGCTACAGACCTTATTACATGCATAGAAGGTGTTTCTGAAGGGGGAAAAAAAAAAGAGAGAAATACATAGAATCACAATTTAGATGCAAAGGACACATCTCCCCACCCTACAGCCTGGTTGCTTCTGAACAAAATCAGCCTGCAAACCTGGTTCCCTGAAAAAAGGCCCAATCTTCACAGTGGCTTCCTACTATCTAGCTCTGAAAGAAAGCAGAGAACTCTGCTAGTGATATTGGAGAGGAGGGGGTCAGTGTGGAGGGAGTGGAGCACTCAGGCAGTGATTGTGGTCTGCTGTGGGTGCAGGTAACACAGGATCCATTACAGAGAATTAGAAAATAATTAAGTGGACTAAAACGGACAGTCGGCTTTCCACTAGCACCATGACCTGGCAACTCTAACTAATGTCCGTGATAAAGGACTGCTTCCCAGAACACGATTTGTCTATATTCTGTTTTTACTATTGAGATTTTAGCATATATTTAATTAGCCCATTGTCTAACTTATTCTATACTAAACATCATATGCTACATGGAAATTAATTTGTAGACCTCTCCATTATACCGTGGGCCACAGACACACAGGAATTCAGCTACGGGCTCTTGTTTCATTATCAAGTCCGTAACAGTTTGAAATCATTCAAGCTCACAAAGGCTGCAGTTTGTGCATTCAACCCCTGCGGTACTCTGTATTTTTAATGTAAACAGTAGATCATAAATGAACAATGAGATGATAGCACCATGATTGTAAAGATGAAGCCACAGAATTTGAGCTAACTCAGTTCTGTCATCCTATCTGACCACTGGACCTTTTTATGTTTAAAACAGTGAAACACAGTGTGAGCCAGTGTCACGGCTTTGTTTGGCAAGTTCCAGTTGCCCACGTTGGTGACTGCCGAGTGATGCACACGGCACTGGCTGCTTCCCTTCCCTGTTCCCTCTTCCCACTTCCCTATCTGTGCCCTGGCCTCCCCTAAAAGCCATTTGCTCTCAAATCCTGGTCTCAGAGTCTGCTTCTAATGGAACCCAAACTAAAACACACCATACTAATCCTATGATGAATCCTACAGCAGATATTCTTTTCGTGACAGGCAAGTGAGCCTACAGAGATCCTCTCTCCTTTACACCCCCCTCCCCCGGGTTTCCCCACATGGGATCCTAAGGGAATGATGCAGGAACCAGTGCACAAGGGGCAGTTGTTTGAATATGGGAACGACTGCATTCGCCATCCACACATAGAGGACGTCCCAGACACAACACGCCTCCCACTGGGGCTTCAGTTACAAAGAAGAGAGCTGAATCTGCAGATCAAAAATGGTGCACAAAGGGGGTTAAAGAGAATTTACTTGTGTATCTTCACTTCTTCCTTTGCCACCTCCAGTTCTGGCCCAACTGGCTAGTGCAAGTCTCAGGGGAGGCCTAAAATAAGCACTGGGCCTGGACGCTGGAAAAAGATCTCTGATGTTGTAAGGGAAATGCAGGGATAAAGAAACCAAGCTTAGACAGAAGGGGGGTATAGTCCCCTGAGCAGGCTGAAGGTTTGAAGGGGACACCCCTATAAAACAATTCCTGTAAGGTTTCACTGCATTTACCACCTTAAACTCCCAGATAAGATGGTTAGAATAGTTCTCAGCTCTGCCTGCACAGTACTTTTGAGTTTTTTGTTTGTTTGTTTTTGCTTCTTTTCTTTTCCCAAACACTATAGCTTCTAGGCCTGGATGTATAATAAATCAGAATCCCTGAATATAGGAAATATATACATGACATATATATATATATATATATATATATATATATATATATATATATGACAATTACTTTCTACACAGATGGCTTTTTAAAAAATAGAGGATAAACACTTTTAAGATATTTTTATTTTTCTTTATTACTTGTCTTTCTATTTTCCTTCTATATTTATTTCTTTAATTAAAATATTTAAAATTTATATATATATATAAAGTGACATGGGTGAATATGCTTTTAAAGCTTTGTGGGCATTTCCGACACACAAAGCAGAGATGAGGATTGTAGAATTGGAATATGAAAAATGTTTACCTGATGCGACATAATGAAATAACTAATTATTCTTTGCTTCTTAATCAGATGTTTCTGACAAGAATTCAGGAAGGACATCTAAATTCTTGATAAATTAACTCCAGCCTCAAAGGTATGCTTTATCTGTCAAAGCTGATCCCTCCTCAAAATGAATGTGTTTCTCTCTCACTCTGCAGAATGATCAAGAATTCTTGAGAAATAAATGGACTTTCAATGATGTTTTTGCTCTCCAATTATCTGACATTCCTGAATAATGTAATTGCATGAGTAAAACATGAGGCATGTCTGCACAGTATAGATTCTGACTTGGGGCCAGATCTTTTTCTGTATTTCTCAGCCTCTGAACTGATGAACTCCCAGACGGTGACAACTAATGTTGCATGCGGCGGGGGGGCGGGGGGGGGGAGGAAGATATGTGCTGAAGGCATTGCTCTCCATCTGCAACTACTCCCTTAGCATACTGAAGTCAATACTTGAACACTACCGTGCAGCACAGTGATTGGCCAGTGACAGCCGACATAAAGCTGCAGTATTAACCCAGGGTATGATTTACAAATGATTCTGTTCCTATTGTAATTGCTGACAGGGTCCTGGCAATGAACTTGGCCTTTTAAAGGAAATCTAATCTAGGGCCAAAGGGCTGGCTAAAATCTCAGGCAGGATATATATACAATTATCTGTATCAATATATCGATATAATCTAGATTTTATTGATAGATAATATAGATATAGATATATAGATTTAGACTCTCTTTTTGTATTTACTTATCTAGATAGATAGGTGTAGGTATAGATATATAATATCTATGTAATATCTTTCTATACATACAAATATACAGTAGATGGATAGAATTGCAATATATTGGGGAAGCATTTCATCCTGGCTTATTGGTATGTCCTGTTAAGATATGTCAAGTTTAGTGTTTAAGTTAGAAAGACCTAAGTTTAAATCATGGCTCAGCCACTTAGTTGGTCATGTGCCTTGCCTGAGCCTCAATCGAATAGCAAGAATAGTATCTTTAGGTTGTCACAAAGAGTAAATGAAATATTACATGCAGAGAACATACCTCAGTGGTTGCCCATAATAAGCACTTTCCGTTTAACTGTCCCGGTGATATAGATTTAGCCCAATTGGCATCATTTTGCCATAAAAACCATAATGGAGAGGTTTTAGCTAAAAGCTCACGGAATTATGGAACCAAATTTTGCAACTATATCATTGAAAAAACTTCAGAAAACTTCATTTAGAAGCCAGTGCGTGGGAGTACATAGCAGTTTCGAAATCAAATAAATGCAAAGCTTATACTTCAGAATTATATTTTACTTTATCTCCTAATGTTTAATAACACCTGTGCACACACACACACAGACACACATCCATAAACACAAACACAAGCACATCAAGGCGCAGGAGCCCTGCAAGTCCTCATGTAAATGACACTTTGCATGTCATTTTTATTTTTCAATGGTTAATGACTTCCATGTAATAATTGCCAGTTTTCCGCCACCCTTTTGTCCCCTGCTGCAAAAGATACAATCCATTCAGAGGAAGATAATTGCAGAGCTGTTGAGACAGAAAAGAAATCACTGCATCTCACCACTGTTGTGCGCCTCCAGCTGCGAGGCGGAGTTGACAGCAACCTTGCATAGCGAACAGTAAAGAAGCCGTTTTGCCTTTTCTTCCTCAGTCTCCGTGGAAGGACATGAGCTATTGCCAGTGGCTGTCGTGGGGCTTTTTTCCACTTTGGAGGTGATCTCAGTTGTCATAACACTGCTTTTGCGAATTTCCACAGTTGTCGTTGATATTGCTGGTGTCCCTGCGGTACTGTCTGCATTCCAAATAGCATAGGGAAGAAGGGAAAAACAGTGGTATTATCTTTCCCTATTTAGAAATGTATCACTAATATTACATTCTGCTGATAATGGTAAGAGCAGCCAGCAATTGCTCCTTGTCGACCATGAGTCAATCATCTCATGAAGAAATTCGCATAGATGGCCACATGTAGTTGCCTATATTGATATAAACCATGCAGACGATTCTGAAAAATACACTCAAATACACTCACATTTTTTCTGCGGGGCAAATAAACATACCAACAGATTTCTCTTGTTAACATATGGCCTTAGTAAAATAGTCTTTACAATGCATTGTACATTGTATGCATCCATTTCTACACAGATGGCTTTAAAAAATAGAGGATAAACACTTTTAAGATATTTTTATTTTTATTTATTACTTGTCTTTCTATTTCCTTCTACATTTATTTCTTTAATTAAAATATAAGTACTGATCCTTTTCTATAGGCTTGTGCAAAAACAAAAGAAAAAGAAAAGAAAAAAAATGGAACTCTGATGACATACTGGTTTGTTCAGGGATCAACAATTTAGAAAATCACTGTCCTATTTACGAAGAGTCATATATTCAATGTCAGGTACAAAAACTGGTCTGGCATATTTATTAAATGCATGCTCTGTACCAGGCTGTGTTCAGAGAGTTTGTTACACAGTATTCCAGCATCAATGGTCACTCTACAAGAAACTCACAGTCTGGTCACACCATGTTAATGTCACATCATCGTTTTAAAAGTCTGATGACCATGAAAGTGTTGATGTACTGGAACCCTACAACCTTTCTGGCTCCGAAGTCTGATTCTAGATCTGGAGGGGTCAATCTCTAAAGCAAAACTCCTTTATCCTAACTTCACTTGGGTACACACAGCTCCCATTCCGAAGACGACAATTACCAATTACTGTTAGCAATGCTTGCCATATCCAGTAACAAACTGCAAGGGAGCTCTAATGCTCCTATCCTTTCTACTTTTCTACTCCTTACTCTGCCTCCCAGCTGGCTGGTTCTTAACTTCCTATTCAAAATATTCCCAGGCTGTCTCTTTAGCCACACCTGCTCTTGGAACTGTTTTTCATTCCAGATGCTGCCATGGTCATTAAAGCCACACTGAAAAGTTCATAATAAATGAATTAGGCAGTGGTTATAAGGGACAGTGGTCTGCCTGCAATGAAGTGTTGTCCTCATAAATGCTGACTTTTTATTAGATTATATTATCAAGAGTTGATTGCAGTTCCAGGATGCCCTTTAACTTGGATATCTCCTTTGATCCAGATATAGAGGTGGGAGTTTAGATGAGATTGGTATGGCTTCGTTCCCAAATACAGCATCAGAAACACTAGTCAATAAGAAGAGAAATGGGCTCTTGTTGAGGGCTGTTGTATAAAACAATTCATCTGGATCTTATCTCCTTTGCCTGACACTTCATACATGTTTAATCACTTATTTAACGGCTAAGATCCTCGAGTAAGCCTACTTTAGTGTTTTGAAGAATATCCTTCAACCATGTAAAGAGTCATGCTGCTCATCAGTTTTTCATGACTACAGAAAAATAAATAAAATTACTCTAATGCCAAGTTTTGCCAACAGAATACATTTATTCCCTCAAACATTGACAGGTCCATTTCCTGTTTAATTTTTACTTATCTCTTGAAGTGCCAATGTTAAAATATCAGGTAATAGCAAGAAAATATTTCTGAGAACCTAGATATGGCATCAAAAGCAATGACTACTGTAAGATAGTCTAGTAGCTATTCATTGCTCCCAACAAACCAGAAATGATTGAAAGGATATGCATATGTGTCTATGAATAAATAACAAATGCCCAGTTAATTTGCTAAGTGTTTTATATACATAATTTCATTTAACCTTCACACAAACTTGTACAAATGAGGAAATTCCAGAAATTAAGGACATTTCCCAAAGTCACAGAAATAGAATATGGTGAGTCAGGGCAAAGTGTTTTATAGATTGAAAAAAATCAGGGATTAAAAAAAAATGTTGTGGATGATACTCTTGGCCATGACTGTGACACATGGTAAGGTCACAAAGTAAGGTGACAAACAGCAGTAGGCAAAAACTACTAAATTGGTCTTACAATCAGCTCCATGGGGAGTGACAACCATAAATATACGTATATTTAAACTTTGTGTGGCTACATGCTGGAGCCAGTGTGATACTCTGGCTATTTATTTCATTTAAATCCAAGTAAGGATATCCCTAGTAAAACCCTACTTCTAACAACTTTTCCTCTGGATTGACTATGTTTATCTTATGTCTTGATCTGATAACTGTGCATAGCATAGATCATAGTAATCCTAAACCAACTTCCCTGTTTACAGTGAAATTCATAAGAAAAATATAGAATAAACAAAACCATGGATCTTCTAATCCCTGTGACAGCTACATTAGTATTTTTTCTAAACTCAGAGGATAATTAGATAATTTAGACCAAGGATGCCACAAGATTAGAAAAGCCAGATTCTCTATGCCGAGGGCTTAGTGAAGTACTAACATTTCTTAAGGCAAGTTCTTTGCATGAGACGGGTTTAGGGGAATTAGTATCAAAACGCTTAACTTCTGGCCCTTCTGCTTTGGTGCTTTAGATCTCATAGCTGAGTACAAATCTGTTTTTTTTTTTTTCACAATTTCGCAGTTAATTTGAGAGAAATACAAACAGTTATATTTTTCACTTTAAATTTAATATATAAATCTTGTATCCATAGGTAGGATTACTATTAATTTATAACAGTGGATTTTTCAGTTACTCTTCATTTATCAGTGGTGAGGGAACTTTTTCATGGAAAAAGTAAGGTAAGTATGCTTTAAGATTATGCCGTATTTGAAGAGAATCAACTATGTTATACATTGCCTAGAAAATTACATCTAGACAAGAGATTTTCCTTAATATGGTACATTAAGTTACCAATTATACATAATTCTTATCCAACCATAAAAATAGAATCTTCAGTGGGTGTTCACATTAATAGCATATATCTTTGATAAGATGTGAGATGAATTACCTCTATATTTCCTCCCCCAAACTCACAACCCCTGTCTGACCATGGGAAAAGCATTCAACAAACCTAAATTTAAAGACATTTTATGAAATTCCTGGCCAATAGTCCCCAAAGCTGTTAAGGTCATCAAAACTAGGAACGTCTGAGAAACTCAAATCTAGATGAGTCTAAGGGGACATGATGTGATGACTATATATAATGTGGTAGCCAGGTTAGGATTCTGGAGCAAAAAAAAAAAAAAGGGACATTAGGTAAAAACTTAGGAAATCGGAATAAAACATGGACTTTAGTTAATAACAATGTATCACCATTGGTTCATTAGTTTTGACAAATGCACTATGACCCTGTAAGATGTTAACAGTAAGGGCAAACTGGATGCAGGGTATACAGGTGCCCTCCGTAATATTCTTGCACCTTTTCTGTAAATCTAAAACTATTCTAAAACGAAAAGTTCATTAAATTCAAGAAAAACAGAACTATAACCAGTCAACAAATAGTGCATCATGACAGTTACCTGGTAGAATCATGATCAAAAGAGATCTTAGCAGTTTCATGGTATAGCTCTCTTAGTTTTCAGATTAAAAATTTTCAGTAGATTTCTCAAGGTCACATAGTGCTCTAGGGTAGAAACTGGGACTTGAAAGTGCATCTCCTAATTCTAAATTAAGTGCTTATTATCCTGTGTTGCAATGACTCATGTATTCAAACCTGATTCCATCAACATTTATTAAGCAGCTATTTTGTGCAAGTTTCTATATATACTAAACCACTGAGGGTGAGAAAGCTGATAAATATCCATCATGGTTTATGAAGACATCTCATGATGACTTGAAATGATAATAATAAAGTTAAATCTTTAATCACTTTTATGCATTGCTATATTCTTGCACTTACGCTTGGCATGAGAAAGATACTCAAATATTTATTAAAAGAAAACAGTAAGTGAATGAATGAATAACAATTACAACTAATGATTACTGAATCACTTTTAAAGCATTTAAAAAGTGTGAATTCATTCAATTCTCATAGAAACCTAAGAGGGGCATACCGTTTTTATCCCCATCTTGAGAAGAAATTGAGGTATGGAGAGATTTGGGAACTTGCCCAAAGCCAGAGTTGCCACGTGGAGCACAAGAATTTGAACTTAGTCAGTCTGGCTCAGAAGCATATGCTCTTCATTTATTTTTTATTGCTAAAATTTTGATTTTTTTTTCATAAAAGAACTGACTACATTCTCTTCAGCTAATTCATTTTTTTCCTCTTCAGCTAATTCAAATTGGTCATGATTTATTACGCATGTTTGAAGATAGCACCTTAAAAATTTGACTTTAAAAGAAACTAAACATAGCCTGACCTAGAGTCAATCATGTTTGTCCAATCATCCATTTATGCTGAAGTATTAAGTTACTGGAATCCTTTTGGGAGGAGGGAGAAAAGAAAAATCAACAGCTCTCAACCTCTTGTGCAAAATGGTAAAAGTAAGCTACATGTCTTACTTTTCTTTTCATTTCTTTTCTTCTTTTTTTTCTCTTTCTTTCTTTCTTTCTTTCTTTCCTTCTTTCTCTCTCCCTTCCTCCTTCTTTCTTTCTCTTTCTTCCCTCCCTCCCTCTCTCTCCTTTCTTTCTTTCTTTTTCCTTTCCTTTCCTTTTCCTTTCCTTTCCTTTCCTTTCCTTTCCTTTCCTTTCCTTTCCTT